>NC_142066.1:143697248-143932248 GCF_059756535.1 Pantherophis guttatus | reverse complement strand
CTCCCGAATCCAAGCTGATCAGGAGGAAATGGGGATTTTGCAGTAACCTTGCCCTGGAGTGGCATGGGAATGGAGATTTTCCTTCCCCTGCCACGCCCACCAAGCAATGCCCACCAAACCATGCCATGCCCACAAAGCCACACCCACAGAACCGGTAGTAAAAAAATTTGAAACCCACCACTACTATAGAGGGAATTAATTAAACCACAAAGCCGATTATCTTCTACAACAAAGTTATCAAATGTATCAAGCTGCATCTTTGCATTGGCTGTAGTTTCTGAATGGTTATGCCATTGTCAGTAAACTGTCTTGGTCTAACTATGATCTCCAAAGGTATGTAGGAACATGGTTTGCACCTCCCATTCCAGAAAAAGCTATATACAGGCATCCCAACCAGAACTCAGCATGGGCTCTCTTGACCACAACTTCCATCTCCTCTTCCAATAAGAATTGTCCATTCAAGAAAATCCCCACATTCCAAGCCTACTGCTTCAGAGGAAGCGCAACCCTATTTAGGGTTAAAATAGAACTAGTCCTGAAGTCAGATGGTTTCTGAGTCAGTAGCTATTTCTTCTTCCAGGAATTAAGCCTGAACCTGTTCTTCTCCATTCAGATAATGACAGCCATCAAATTTCAGACCAACACTTCCATTTCACTTTTTGTTAGGTCACTTGAATGAATATCTAAAGCCACCAGCCCAATTTTGAGCTGCATAGTATGAGCTAAGGCTGTGATGGCGAACCTATGGCATGCGTGAAACAGGTGGCATGCAGAGCCCTCTCTGATGGCATGCAAGCTGTCGCCCCAGTTCAGCTCCCCTGTGCATGCATGCATGCCTCCCGCTGACCAACTGGTCTTTGGGTCCCTGCCATAAATGTGTGGTGGGGGGGGCATGCGAAGGAGGGTGTACATGCACGGGGGCAGAGGTCACATGCGGGGTTGTGTGCACGCATGCATGGGGGACAGGGTGCATGAGTGGGGCCCGTACACACATTGCATTTTGGGGATTTGGGCACGCTTTAATCAGTTGGTCTGGAAAAGGTTAGCCATCGCTGAGCTAAGGAGTCCTTCTATCTCCTCAAAAGATTTTGTCTTTTAATCATAAAAGGAATCTGGTCTATTGTTGTATTTTTTTTCTCCTAAGAGCATAAAACAATGGAGCTTCTTAAGAACAAGGATATTTTCATCCACTTCTGTGTCTTATTTCTTCCCCTTATAAAAGATAAACTGTAATATTAATCAAAAGGGTGTTGTTGTTTTTTATTAACCCTATTTCAGATGTAGAAGTAAGAATAAGATTTTGGAAGGATGTAATTCTGTAATTGATACAGTGAGGCATGTTAAAAGGAGGTATGCCATAATCTCGTTAGTTCAGCAAAACAGGAGTATAGCAATCAGAAGGAGAGCAGAGATTGAGAAAACAGAGTACAGGGGTGGCTCTTTATCATTCCTCCATATGGGATACTTAATCAGTCTAAAATACCTAAAGAAGGGTAGAGGAGGTTGGGTGGGTGGAAGGATATTTCTCATTCGGGATTTACTTCCTGCCTCTTCAGCTTGCCAAGCACGACATCCAAGCTCCATATTAATGAGCACCTGAAGGAAGGCCCTCCAAAGAGTTGTAAATTGGTTGCATCCTTATATTCTTTTCCCTTCAGTTTTTGAATAATGCCATTGAACATCATAAAGAACGTTGAAATTTCCTCTGGAAAATAAAGAGTGATTATTAGCATGCAAGGGAGTTTGTTCCTGCCAATTAGAAGGTGACAGGAGAGAGGAAGTGATTTAAAAATTCTCCTTGGATTATTATTTTTTTCAAACACTAGCAACTTTAGATATATCCAGCACAATGGTGGTGGTGAGGAGAATTGTTGGCTGGGGAATTCTGGGGGTTGAAGTCCATGTGTCTTAAAGTTGCCATATTTGGGAAACATCATTGCCACCTTCAGGTTTATGCATAAAGATATTCAAAAATCACAGGATAATGTTTTCTAACATCTGACTTCTAAAAATGAATGTCTTACAAAATCAGACATTTTGTCTTAGTTTCTCTTTTTCTCTCTCTCATTCAAACACACACAGAAACACACACAATTTTTTTCAGATGAAATTTTTTTCACTCAACATTTTGAACAATTCTCCTCTCTTTTGCAAAACTATAGGGAAAATGGGCTTCTTTTTTGAAGTGAAGAACATCATCAAAAGTCCAAATCAGTGGTGAAATCTGACTGGATCTATCCGGCTCACGCAAACCGGTAGGACCAGTGGTGGGAAGCTCCGCCCATTCTCTGGGTCATCATTATGTTATGTTTTTGACCCTTTGCACATGCTCAAAATGTGCACGTGCTCACATTTTCGAACCGGTAGCGAAGGTAAGTGCATTTCACCACTACTCCAAATGGAACATAAATTTAGATATATGGAAGATAAATGCAACTGGTTAGTTCTTGGTTTGAAGGTGCTTGGTTTCAAGAAATGATAATAAAGATAAAACCACTTGTTCAAGCTCTGCCATTGCCAGAAATTTCAGCACATCTAACAGGAAAGTACTGTAGGAAGTTAGCACCCACCCCTCTCCTGGAAGAGTGAAATATTTTAGAAAATATGAAAAAGGCAGAATATTATATTTCCCTGGGAGAAGCATATTTTACAGACAAAGCAGCTCCCACCTTCCTGCCCCCACCCTTTGTCAATGGGCCATTAAGGCTTGGGCCAGTCTATTCTACATAACAAAGATCTACCTCCTTCAGGCAGAGCCATAGTAGGAATTGCGAAAGATAGGATTAGCCCTCTACACAATAGCAGTAGAAACTCACCACATGTGACCTGGGAAGCACATCTGACCATCAGCCAGCAAGGCCCCCACCCCCTGGGAGTCTGACAACCAATCAGGATACTCTTTCGTGGCCCCAAGAAATGCAGAGCCAGAGAGAGCATAAAAACCCGAGGATTTACTGTATTTGCCCCTTTTTTCTGTTCAGGAACTCAAGCCATGTGATCCTGTCCACCATTAAACCATCTTTCCAAGCAGTCTCCATGTTTCCAGTGTCTGTTTCCCCACTTGGAGCAGAACCCAGAAGGATATTTCTTCCAACAGTACAAAATCAGAATTTTTCTCTAGAGCTCTACTAGGATATGAAGACAGAATAGACTGTGATTAAGTCTCCTGATGCTAAGTCATAGTTTTATGTTATACATGAACTGAGTTATAATAGTAAAATAGGAAGAAGTTCAGTTCAACCCTGAGCTACAAATATTCTCTTCTATCAGAGGAAAGAATATTAGGCATGTTTGCCATCTTGGATTAGTTATAAAAATATCAAAGGTAGGATAAAAGCAAACAAATAAAACCTCCTTAAAGCCTTCCTAATCTGAAATTGAAATGATTAGCATTAAGCAAATGCAGATTGTGGATTTCAGTTTATTCCAAAAAATACACTGTAATATGAAGAATTTGGAGGATTCTTTTGGTTTATGTTTATAACATTTTTAATCCCATTTTTTTCATTATTAAGAATAATCTTGAACAATCATAAATAAGGCAGATCTAGAATTTAATAGAACTCAGGTTGCCCTCAAGTTTCTTGGCACACACACACACAAACATACACAAAATAATAAGCTTGGCTACTTTTCAAATCAACTCTTTATTACAGTCATAAACCTACCCTAGCTATTTTTCTTTGAAAATACTTTGTTAACATTCAGCTGCATTCTAAGTTTCTATTGTTAGTTTATTAGGATATTCAGCCATGGTGAATATCTAACTTAAGACTATATTTTTACTCTTTTTAATACAGAAAGCAATTATTCATGCTTTTGTTTATATATATATATATAATAAGGATCAAGGAAACACTTGCTCCATGAAGTAAACAGGTCCTATAAAATATATCATTTAAAACAACAACAATAAAAGGCGAGAAAACACAGAAATTATTCTGATTCATCAGGCAAAGCTGTGATGGTGAGAATGCTAAAATTACTCCAAGTAGGAGAACTGTGAAAAAAAGATGTTTATTTGGAAGAGGGCAGTGAGCTGCAGAGGGAATGTTATTTTAATTTGCTGACGATGGTTATGGCAAGGAGCCTTTGCAACGCTGTTCATATTCACGAAGCAGGAATCATTCTCTTCAGTAAATAGGTTAGTCATTAATGCAAAGCAAGATATTGCCAAGGGTAATTCCCATTTTGTGTTGTGTTTATGTATTTGAGCCAACCTGCATAGACATACCCTGTTTTCCCCAAAATAAAACAATCCCTGATAATAAGCCCAATCAGGCTTTTGAGTGCATGGCAATAAGACCAAGCGCTTATTTCAGGGTTCAAAAAAATATAAGACAGGGTCTTATTTTGGGGGAAACACAATATTATATACCATCTTTCTAGGGTTATTCAAATACTCATAAGTATTATCGGGGAGGGGGAAATGAGAAACCCACACTGGGTGTTCTAAAGGTGCTTTTTCAAAAGGCAACTGGACTTTTCCTTCAAGATGTTTCACTTCTCATCCAAGAAGCTTCTTCAGTTCTTCAGTTTTTCTTCAAGGAAAAAAAAAGAAAAGAAAATCCAGTCACCTTTTGAAAAAGCATCTTTGGGACAATCATGACCTGGGTGACTGAGAACTTCCATAGCCAAATTGGATGAAGGAGGTGCTTGAGAACATACTTATTAATGACATGAAATAAATTCATCTTGACACCAACAGTGCTTGCAGTAAACCATGGTGACATTAGCAGGGTTATGTCATTCTGCAATTGTTTATCTTATATCCTTGTGATCTAAAGTCTGACACAAATATGCAAGTCATTGCTTTTGTGTGATAGCCTACGTCACTCAGATGTTGTTATTTGCCTGTAAGGCAGTGGTGGGATTCAACTAATTTAACAATCGATTCTCTGCCCTAATGATTTCTTCAAGCAACCAGTTTGCCAAACTGCTCAGAAAGTTAACAACCGGTTCTCCCGAAGTGGTGTGAACTGGCTGAATCCCACCACTGCTGTAAGGTTATTCTCCTCATCAGAATAAAGACAATTGACTTTGATGGAGCAATTGGCCTTGTTCTGAAGCTTCTCTCTGTTTCCTTCACATTACTTTTCAAGCCAAAAGAAGATATTTCTGGGCTTAGCAAGGAGAAGATGGAGAAGGCATCCTTCTAAACTTCCAGATGAAGAAGATACGCTGCTAGGAAACTGTAAAACAGAGCAAGATGAAACACTAAGGTCACTCCACTACATTAGAAGGGAAGAAGAAGCCATGTTTGTTTGCCATGTAATTTGGTCCATGTGCTCCATTGAGAAGGTCATCAACATAAAAAACCCTTCCAATATTTGCAGAACCCTATTAGAATTTATTGCTCTTATTATTGTCATGAGCATTGAAGTCTTCCATAAAAATAAAATGGTTTTTATTATAAAAAAACATAGGGTTTTTTTTTAAAAAAAAAATCTCAGAACCTCATATTTTGTCTGGAAAGATGGCCATGTAATTGTTCACATCAATATGGAAGTCATCTTGCGAACAAACACAACTCTTCTCCCACGTTGACATTACCATTCAATAATCAAGTTTGTAAAGCTCCAACGTGCACTTTTTAAGGAGCATTAAAAAAAAAACTTTTCTAAAATAAACCTCATGTTCATCTTTTCTGATATCTGGTGCTTTTAAGCTAGGGATAAGAGATGGATAGTGAATTCTACTTGTGAAGTGTCTTATATTCCACACATTTATGGGTGAGGAGAATAAAAGAAAGGAAAGCGAAGACCTACCCATCTGGTTCTCCTTACCTCATTCTTTGGCCAATTCCTCTTTCAGAGACATCATTTCCCCACATGGCAACTCCTTGAGAAAATAACAGGTCCTGTCAAAAGGGCCTTGCTTGACATAATTCATGTGAATCAAGTATGGCAGGAGTCATGACTCCAGTGGCTAATGCTAATAATCATTTAAGGCTGGGTAGTTTTCCAGCCACACCTAGTTCTCAGCAAATAAATACTATTTGCTATTGTGCCTACTTCACCTCTCTATTAGAAACTGAGCTACTGTCATTGCTGGGGTTTTTTTCCCTTCACAATTGTCATGATATAGAATGGAATGGAATGGAATGGAATGGAATGGAATGGAAGGGAAGGGAAGGGAAGGGAAGGGAAGGGAAGAGAAGAGAAGAGAAGAGAAGAGAAGAGAAGAGAAGAGAAGAGAAGAGAAGAGAAGAGAAGAGAAGAGAAGAGAAGAGAAGAGAAGAGAAGAGAATTCTTTATTGGCCAAGGGTGATTGGACACACAAGGAATTTGTCTTTGGTGTATATGCTCTTGGTATACATAAGGAGAATTAAAATACATTCATCAAGAATAAAAAGATACAACACTTAGGGATAATCAAGGTTACTAATAAGCTATCAAATCGTACTAGGAAACAAATAAAAACAATATAAATTGAGAGATACAAGCAACATGGTATAATAATAAGTGGGAAGAGATAGATACTAGTAAGGAAGAGAAGAATAATAGTAATACAGTCTTAGTAAATAGCTTGACAGTGTTGTGGGAATTAGTTATTAAGCAGAGTGATGGCGTTCAGGAAAAACTGTCCTTGTGTCTAGTTGTTCTGGTGTGCAGTGTCCTACAGCATCATTTTGAGGATAGAAGTTGAAACAATTAATGTCCAGGATGTGAGGAGTCTGTAGATATTAGTAATTACAAGGGGTACATTGAATATTTTTCTATATCTGTATTTACATGTTTGTTTGTTCACAGTGGTGTGTGAGATAGAACCTCCAACTTTCATTTATTATATGATGAAAGCTTCAAACATTTTTGGAAAGAACATGAACTTCCCAAATATTTGTGGCTCCCCTTTAGATAAGCAAGACCCCCTTACATGCATATTTGCTTATCAATGGGCATCTCCCTACCCCCCCCCCCAGCATTCTTTGAGCAATAATCTTGTTTTTGGAATAGTGGTAGAAAGAGATCACAGTGCCTTAAAATATACCAGCAGGCATCAGAGGGCAGACTTGATTAGCATCTATGTTGCCTAGCAACTTGGTGAAGTTAGTGATGTTTGCTGGGCTTCTTTGTTTCATGGTCTTGATGATGGCGAATGCTGTTGTTGCATTTTAAGGTTCTTCTGTTCTTCCCTGCTGCACTTGTTTTCCTCTGTAGCAAGTTAATTGCCAAATTCTTGAGGCATGGAAGTCTGTTAGTTTAATCCAAGACCTTCTGCTGGGAAAAAAAAAAAAAAAACTACTAACACATGGTTGAAATGTTGTTCCTGTTCAACAGCAGCCTGCCCTACTATGAATTTGGATGCATGTGCATACTGAAACTGATGCCAACCCCTTCCTCATTTCCACAGCTCTATAGCATTGCAGAAGGCTGAATCTGGAAAATAATCAAATATTATTTTTAGGAGAATCATTGTAACCCACCCCACCCAATATATATATATATATATATATGTTGCGGGGGGGGGGGTGTTACAATGATTCTCCTAAAAATAATATTTGATTATTTTCCATATATATATATATATATATATATATATATATATATATATATATATATATATATATATATATATATATATATATATATATATATATATATATATATATATATATGTAGGTCTTTGGTTATTCGGGTCTTCTCCCACATAAAATTGGAAGTGTCTTGGCGACGTTTCGCCGAAGAAGACCCGAATAACCAAAGACCTACATACAAACACCCGCGAAAACCTGAGAAAACGTATATATATATGGTTTTCCTACCTAACCAAGGTTTTTCTGCATCCCTAGCTCAGTAGAATCTACTCATCTACTCGATTCTGGCCTTTTTTCCTTTCTGGCAGCCAGCAAGTCTCTCACCTGGCACCAGAACTTGCTGGCTGCCAGAAAGGAAAAAAAGCCCAGAATCGAAATTGGAAGTGCCTTGGTAAGACAGTTCCAATTTTACAAGGGAGAAAACCCGAATAACCAAAGACATATATATATATATAGAAATATATATTTGTAGATTTTCATGGGTAGAGGTATGCAAGTCTTGGCATATTCGGGTCTTTTCCCATATAAGATTGAGAGTATCCTGGCAACGTTCCGATGAGGTCCCACTCGTCATCTTCAGGCTGGTGCTTTGCTTGCACAGGCACGAAGCCGAAGGGTCAACCTATTTTCCAAAACACCTGAAGGCCGGACAAGGAATAATGAATGGAAACCAGGGGTGAAATGCTCCTGGTTTGGACCGGATTGCCCGATCCAGTAGCAATAGCGGTGGGTGGTTCAGAGAATCGGTAGCAAAAATCCCTGCCCCCACCCCACATGCCCAGCTGAGACGTGCGATCATCAGAGGCTGTTTTTTTTTTTACTTTTAAAACCATTTTTTCTCAACCTCTTCGGCCGAAAAAATGCTTTTAAAAGTAAAAAAAAAAAAAAGCCTCTGATGATCACAGGGCTCAGCTGGGATCGTCAGAGCCTTTTAAAAGCATTTTTTTCAGAACTTCTTAGGCCAAAGAGGTTGTAGGAAAAAAAAAATACTTTTAAAAGCCTCTGAGATTCCAGCTGAGTTGCCTGATCGTCAGAGGCTTTTAAAAGCATTTTTTTCTGCAACCTCTTCGGCACCCATCTAGTCACATTACCCACCCCACTAAGCAACGCCAAGCCACACCCACAGAACTGGTAGTAACAAATTTTACATTGATGGAAACTGATTAAGGAGAAATTCAACCTAGAAATAAGGAGAAATTTTCAGACAGTAAGAACAATAAACCATTGGAACTGCTTGCCTTCAGGAGCTTCATCACTGGAAGGTTTCAAGAAATGGTGTAGGGCCATGATGGTGAACTATGGCATGCGTGCCAGAGGTGGCACAAAGAGCCCTCTCTGCTGGCACGTGCACTCTCACCCCAGGTCAGATCTCTGTGGCATTTCTTTCATGAGCTTCTGTTTACCTGCAAACAACGAAACCGAAACTCACGAAAGAAAAAGATCATACCTCTTGCCGCACTTGGGATGCTCCACCTCCCGCCAGCCAGCTGGTCTTCAGGTCTCTGCTGCGCCTGGGCGCATGTCCGTACATATCTGCACATGTGTGCATTTACATGCACACACCTTTCAGTTTGGGCATGTGCACACATAGTTTGGGCACTCGATGTCTAAATGGTTCACCATCACTGGTATAGGGTCTTCTGCTCGGGTGGGTGGGGGTTGGACTAGATGACCTACAAGGTCCCTTCTAAGTCTTTCCTATAGCAACCAAAGTATAAATTAGGTTGAGCTGAGTGTTAAGAGCTAGACATAAGCATATATGTACATCAAAATCAAGATGGTACTTTTCACTCAATTATTTAATTGATAAAGTGTCTGTAAAGTAATTTTGCAGCAAAGCATGTAGATTTGGAAGCTCTAAAACGTTCATAAATTGTATACACACTTATCAACATTCTCAAAACTGAGGAGGACCTGATTAAATTTTGTGCTGCTAATGCACTGTACCATTATGTTAATTGTATAGACTTTTTGATGAATAAGTACAGGCTGGGTTTCTAAATATCTTTCCTTTCAGGGGCCCATATGTCTGCATCTGCGAACATGGTAATAAGTCATATTGTCTGAAGTGACCAAAAAGAAAAAAGAAAAAGGAAAAACAGAGAGAACCTATTAGCTTGGTAAATGGTCATTGTTTACAATAGTGGAGATTATTTCAATTTGAAATAATCAGAAAAACTCAAGACTGATTGGTATCTTCAGAAGAGCATCTGGGGAGTAAATGTTAAAGAATTTGGAAAGCTTTCCTTCTAAGTAAACATGATTAACATCACACAGTCTGTCTTTTTCTTCAGATTAAAACATACACATACAGAGAAAGGAGCAAACTGAGTTTGGAGGCACAAATAAGCAATTCCATATTCAAAATGGCTAATTATTAGTGCTATTCCATCAAAGATGTTGCTTGCATCAACATATTATTTAAATTTCCACAATTTCACCACTTAGGACAAAAGATAATAATTTTAAATCTAAAAAACCTGCTGTTGATGCAGTTGTGTTCGTTCATTCATTCATTCATTCATTCATTCAATTTTTATAGCTAACCATCCAAAACAAATGATTCTGGGTGGCAAGCAACCATAAAATTCTATTAAAGCCAATTACAAACATAATGAAAAAATAAACATATAAGTATAAAATTGTAACATTAAATATCAATGTATACAAGAAATGGGATCCTTTATACACTCAGGAGCTATAGGCATGATGGTGAACCTATGGTAGGTGTGCCATAGGTGGCATGCAGCCCCCTCTGTGGCCACATGAGCTATTGCCCCAGTTCTGCTCTGCCATGCATGCGCTCAGGCCTCCTGCTGGCTAGCTGGTCATTGGGTTTCTGCTGTGCATGCGCAGGGGCAGGGGGCCTTTGGAGGGCCTGCGCACACATGTGCGGGTGATGGGCTGCACACAGGGGGTCCCACATGTGCATGTGGGAGGGGTGCACATGCGGGGGGCATGCACACATGCATGGGGCAGGCGGTGCATGGGGACCACACAAGCATTCCATTTTGAGATTTTGAACACATGCTCACACATTTGTGCACGCATGCTTTGGGCATTTGGTCCGGAAAAGATTAGCCATCACTGAGCTATAGCAAAGAAGGCATATATCCTAGATCCCACCAGCCAGCATTCCTTAGCTGATGGGACCCATAGCATGGCCAATTTTTCAGACTGAATTAGACAGAACCACCTGAGAAGAGTTCATCCTTCAAGTAACCTAGTCCCAAGCTATGAAGGCTTTAATATTTCTAGCAGTTATCACCTTTGAAAATGAAGATTGAATGTCCTCCACATACATTTATATTAGCAACATAATAGTAATTTCATCAATATTTTTTGAACGTTCTGCTGAAGAAACATTTTCTTCCTTTTGATCTATCTTGGCTGATGTTTTGTATAAGCAAAGTTAACCTGGTGGCCCATTGATTCTTGTGATCTGGTTCTAATTATTGACCAGATAAGCATACATTTCTTTGAAGAAACTGATGTGACTAAATTCTACAGCTGGAAACAGAATAGTTGAAAATGAAACAATCCTTGAGAACCTTGATTTGTACAACAAAGATCCTGCCACCAGGGAAAACATCTGTTTCTTCTAAGCTACCATTTAGACAACAGGAAATGGTTAATAAAGACTTCGGAGAGAATTCTGATTGTTCTCTACTTTGCTGAATGGACAGATTTTATTTCTGTTCAGAATAATAAAAAAGCTCAATTCCGGTTTGAGGGAAACTGCCATTGTTAGCTTCTTACACAGGGACTTTTTTCCCCCTTTCCTACTTTTCTTAAGGACTTTTACATATATAATTCTGATTCTACTGTTTCAATGTTAACAGTCCTCTTTGACAAAAAAATGCAAATAAACAAGTCATTTTACTGTAGCAGATGTCCTGATAATCACTGAATTAGATAGTTTAAATAAGAGGGCTAGACAAATCCATGGAACATAAGATTATCAGCAATTATTAAATTTGATGTCTATATTTTGCTTTCTGTGTAATAGACCTTAAATGTCAACTGTATGAATCAGGACTAGAAGAGGATTCTTAGGCTCTGGTCCTCCTTATGAAGGAGGCATAATCTGGTTCAAATTAGAAGAAAGATACAACACCAGGAGTATCTGATTGGGAATTTAAATTTAGACAATAAGCAGCAGTGCTGAAACTAACATCAGAAATACACTACAGAAGTTTAACTATATTCTATACACACTATATGTGACACAGTATAGCGATTACTGTATGTTTTTTAAGGAGTATAATTACAGTATGGTTTTTAAGGAGTATAAATATTTATAAACACTGTAATTTGGCCAGAGTATAAAAAAAAGGGGGGACTTAGAAATTAAATACCTATTTACTTTTTCCCAGTAGCACCTTTTTCTTCTTTTTTCCTCCACTTTTTCCATTTTCCCTTTTATTATATTTTAAATAACAATAAATATCCACACAGAGACTATTTAATGTATTAAAGTTAAATATTGTAGCTTTTCTTATATTATGAAAAAAGTCAATGTATTTCATAATTGTTTAGTAGTGTTATATTTAACGTTATTTGTATAATTTAAGCAACCTTGTTTACAATATTTACATTTAGAAATCAGATTTAATTTTGATATATTTTCCTCATCTTTAAAGTTTTAATTTATCTAAATCCATCAACAGTAACTATTTCTAGTTTCTATAGTGTGAACAGCACTGTATTCTTTATTATACTATGTAGTACTCACATTTTATAATGGACTGCAGTAATGCAATTAACTCAGGGAAAAAACCCTTCCAGAATAATTTGATTATCTACTGGGTGAAACACAACATATATGTGCTAAGCTTTTTTTTATTCTATAGTCCTTTAGATGTCTATCTCAGTGTTTCTCAACTTTGGCTACTCTAAGTTATGGTCATTCATTCCCAAAATTCCTCAGTGAGGATGAGCTGTCCAGAAAATTCTGCAAGATGAAGTCTACACATCTTAAATATTTAATATTGAAAAACATTTATCTAGAATCCATGGTAGCCCTTAGACTAGATTTTTCTAGAAGTTGCTAAGCAGGAGCATACAAATAGCTTTCCTTCACTAGGTTAATTTCTGGTCTTTTGATACTCTTCAGTTATTATATTATATTTCAGTGGTGAGATTCAAATAATTTAGCAACCAGTTCTCTGTCCTAATGACCGGCTGGGTGGGAGTGGCCATGGTGGGCATAGCCAGGGGGTGTGACACAGTAGTGGGTTGCCCCCAGTTCGCACTGGTTCTATAGAACTGGTAGTAAAACTGGCGGGAGGCTCCACCCACCGACCCCAACTTCATCAAAATGCTTCTGTGCATGCGCAGAAGCTATTGTGCTTGCGCACAACCCCATTGTGAATCAGTAGTAAAGGTAAGTAGAACCCACTCCTGGTGTGACAGGCAACACTCAGCCTCCTGCACCCCCCTGGGAGCAAAAGTGGGCAGGGGGGGCTCCTCCCCTCGTGGCCCATTTTGGGCCTACTGGGCCTCCTTGCACTTATCTGGGAGCCAAAACGGGGGCGCCAAAGTGGTGCGAACCAGTTGAATCCCACCACTGATTATATTGCATTGTATTATACAACTATTTTTGACAATGCTGCAGTGGTGAAGAACTCCAGTAGGGACATTTAGCCACTGCTACCATTAATCTGTCAAAATAGCAGGCATGATTTAATATGGCTGTTGTACTTCATCCTGGATCTCTGTTGTTAATTTGATCTCCTTTTTCCTAATCCAGGTCCAGAACAAAATGTTCTAAGACCAAGTGAAAAAGTGGCTGAAAGGCATGTCTTGCCAGTGGTTGCAACATCTCAACTACAATTTCAGACACTGTCCTGAGAATTTTCATAAACATAAATAGCATAAACCTGTATCCTTTGCCCTATTTCAAGCTCTTGGCACATCTACTGACATATTTTTTTCCCAATAAAGCAGCAGTGCAGACACTTCCAATATTTGCACATTCCAGAGAATCTTGATCAGATTCTCCATGTCTTTCAAGCTAATCTTTACTCTGTTCTATTTATTTACCTGGAAAAAAAGAAGAGCCAACTCTGTATTGTTTTGAAAGCCAATAATGTATGCATGGATTCTTTCTTGAAATTTTTTTTTTGCTAAAATATCAGTAATTTATGGTCACAAGAAATGTCAAGCTATACATCACTTACAGTCATTTCAATCCCACACATACTTAAAGAAACATTTAAGTCCCACTAAATTTTGAAGACCTTATTCCCAGGAAAGGAGGTTGAGTTCACGAGAAGGACCTTCATAAATATTACCACTACAACACTGGATTGTTTTTTTTAAAAAAAGCAAATAATATATTGACGGGTCCTTGGTGCTGTCTGAGTTTGCTTGTTTTCTTGCAGGCGTTCATTACCCAAACTAGGTAAACATCATCAGTGTAGACACTGCATTCATTTAAGCCATGAGCTACAAATATTTTCCTTTATTGGTAGCAAATGATATATTGTTTTGTAAGTGATTTCTTCAAAACTTGACTTTGGTGATTATGAAAAGGCCAAAAAAGAAAATACATACATATACAGGTATTCCTCAACTTATGACCACAACTGAGCCCAACATTTCTGTGGTTAACTGACACATTTGTTAAGTGTGAGTTTTTCCCCATTTTACAACCTTTCTTTGCCACAGTTGTTAAGTTAATCACTGTAATTGATAACTTAGTAACCCAGTTGTTAAGTGAATCTGACTTCCCCATTGATTTTGATTGTCAGAAGGTTGCAAAAGGGGATCAAGTGACCTTCGGACACAGCAACAGTCATAAATATGAACCAATTATGAAGCACCTGAATTTTGATCACATGATCAAAAGGATTCTGCAAAGGTTGTAACTGTGAAAAACAGTCATAAGTCACCTTTTTCAGTGCCGTTGTAACTAGGAACTGTCACTAAACAAATTGTTGTAAGTTGAGGACAACCTGTACATACTGTACATATAACAATCTCATATAAATCATGAGAATACTACTGGAAGGCAAGAAAATAAATGGATCATCAAAGAAATTGATCCAGAGTTCTCATTCAAAGCATAGGTTCAAACTATCCTACTTTGGAACCATTATGCAAAGACTTAGCTCTTTAGAAAACCCTTTAATGCTAGGAAAGGTGGAAGGATATAAAAGATAAGGATGGCCAACAGCAAGGTGAATGGAATAAATTCCAGAAGCAATGGGTTTCAATTCCACTGAAGAACTAAAGAATCAGATTAAGGACAGATTGGCATGTACAAAAACTTCTAGTTGCTTTTGGTGTGAGGGGAAAGATACCTTTGAAACCTCCCAGGCAGTTTGCAGGATTTTGGAAGTGGCTCATGAGAGGGAGGGAGGGAGGGAGGGAGGGAGAGAGGGGGAGAGTCATCCAGTTGGTTTCATGAATAAGATGGAATTGGAACTCACAGGTTCCTGGTTTCTAGCCTGATACCTTCACCAATCTTTCAAAGCGACTTTCCTTGTGTGGTTATTTGCAGTCAAAAATGACTTGATGACTCATATAGTCAAATCAATAACAAATTTCAATTGTCCTTCCAATTAAAGTATGATTGAGACAATTTATAATAATTACATAAAAACCAGAAGTTGGTCTGTAAGAAACATTAGAATTTGGCATTCTGAGAGTTGTGGTCACAGCATATTTGGAGAGCAGAAATGTAGTAGTCTGACTATACAGAAACAACTTCTTCAAGAACTATTGAAGAGGTATTTTAAACTATTGATAAAATTTAGAATTTATATGCTCTAGAAACACAATGGAATTTTTTCTAGATAAATTTTAATATCTTTTTTAACTTTTGTAATATTTTGATATGTAGGTTTTACTTCCTCATGTCACTTCAGACGGTCAAAGCAAGTGATGCACCTACAACTTGGTTACCATTTTGTATCTCCACAGTCCAGATCTAGTATTCACTCCACAGTCCAGATCTAGTATTCTGAGGAATTCCTTGTGTGGACAATAATAATGGAAATTGTTCAAAGCTAAATTCTATAAGTGTTCCCTTTTTCTCTGCACAGGGCTTGAGGGGAACAAAAAAAAGGGATGATCTCATAATGTCCTCAGACAAAAATTTAAGAAATTTCAGCCTGGCTCTAATGGAAACATCAGTTGCCCATCACTCATTATTATCAAGTTCAGGGAATGGCAATTGGCTTCAATCCAACCAGAGACTTTCTGCTTTGCAAGGCAGAATTCCACTGAGGGAAGATTTATGTCTGTATGTTTAATGATTATTCAGACATAAATTCTCAGCTTCATTTAGAGGCAAGGCAGGAGGATACTGTTTGCTTTTGAAAATGTTCAAGGTGGCTGGTTGTTGTTTTTTTATTTATTTATTTAACAGCTAAATGCTTGAAAAGGATGATATGCCAATGCTTCCTGGAATGATCAGTGAAAAATGCAATGTTGCTGAGTCACATGGTCATTCCAGGAAATGCCTCAAAAGCCCAAAACAAAAAACAAACAAACAAATCCTTGAGGAGATTCTCTCTTCCTTCCATATTGTGGTTAATATCTTGGTCATTTTTACAGTAAAAAGAATGAAAAGGCCAACTTCATGGTCATTTTGTACATTTTCAAAGATAAATAGGATGGGTTTTTTTTTTTTCCTGGTAATAGATGCATGTTTGCCAGACTTTGTTTCTGCTACTATTCTAGGGATTGTGCCAGGGATCCTTTGGGAATTAACAAAGACAAAGCAGCTCCCAGAAATTATTTGCATCCTTAATCAAGTCAAATACCACAATAATATTTCTATTTTGGTATGATGATTTAAACTCTACTCTTTGCTTGGGGATCAGTAGGATAACACTTTTACTTTCTCTTCACTTTCAGAGTACAAGTACTCTTCAACTTACAGCAATTCATTTAATGACCAGTTACAATGATGTTGAAAAAAGTGACTTACATCCAGCCCTTTGTTCACATGATAAAAGTTTGGATGCTTAGCAACCAGTGTGCATTTATGATGGTTGTAGTAAGTCCCGGTGTCTTGTGATCACCAATTGCAATTTTCTCAGGGGGTTTCTAACAAACAAAGTCAATGAAGGAATCCAGATTTGCTTTATGATTGTATAATTCAATGAAAAATATTGTATAATGCGGTGTGATTCATTTAACAACTGCATCATTTAGCAACAAAAATTCCTGCGGTGGTAATTGAAGAACTACCTGTATATCTTTTCATTCTATTACGATTATTCTAATATCATATATAAATTGTTCTCTGCTATTGATAATAATGCTAGACTTCTGGCATATCTGACTGAATTTTCCTCCAACACAACCTCAAGGAGATGGTTTCTTGGCTTTGATGGGAACAAGGTAAAAATATAAAGCTGTTTTTCTGGTTTACAGGGCAGTTCTACTCTAGTAGCATCAGCTATATGGATGTGTGCCAGTCCCAGCATTTAATCAGTGTGAGAAAACAGGGATATATTTCACTGTCAGTCATTTAGTGGCAGATAAAAGGCCTGCCTTGACTTGATAGAAGAAGTCAAGAAGAAGGTGGATTAGAAGATATGAACAACAGTTACATGTACTTTTGGATTGTGTCTTGCAAATAAGCTGTGTTTGATGATTTGGTTCAGGAAAGTATCAGGTGACCATAGCTGGCACTGGGTTTTCTAGCCCAGTCCAAGTTCAGAGATGACATCTAACTATGACACATGAGGGAGAAAGAAGATGAGCTGTAACTTTTCTTCTCCATAGTTAATGCTTAGACCAGTGTTTTGCAACCTTGTTAACTTTAAACTGTGTGGGCTTCAATTCCCACAATTCCTCCAACCAGCTGGCTGGGGGATTTCTGGGAACTGAAGTTGTACAACTTAAAATTGCTAAAGTTGAGAAACACTGCTTAGAGAGAACATCACTTCCCCTTAGAAATTATCCTCTTCCTTTTTTTTTTTTTTTTTGCAATATCAAAACCAATCATCATCATGGAGAGACATTTACAGATATAGGAGAAATGACCAATCTAAGTTGGAAAGTTGAAGAGATATTTTACTGAATACTTTCTTGGAAACCATACTGATGTAAATGAATGTTGGAAAACTAGAGATCCTCTTGTGATAAGGACATATCAGGAAAACTCCCCCTCCCCCATGCTGCTGTACTGAAAGCTACTGTAAATAGTAATAATGTTCCCCATTCATCTTCTGACTCATCAGTGATGGACATCTTCCATCCATCTTCTCGGAAATATTCATAATAGTGGACTTTCAGAGTGAGGGGACATAACTGCCAAGTCACCAACTTCTGAAATGGATTTTCTGCTGTCAGTTTCCAAACATTGTTTCTGATAAGTAGAAAAATGAATGATTGCAGCTGATAAATTGAATTCCAAGTTACTGAAGGAACCGAGAAAGGTGACTACAATACCGCTAACCAAAATGTTTGAGGACTCCAGGAGAAGTTGTGAGATTCAGGAAACCTGAAGAGAACAAGTGGAAGGAAGGAAGGAAGGAAGGAAGGAAGGAAGGAAGGAAGGAAGGAAGGAAGGAAGGAAGGAAGGAAGGAAGGAAGGAAGGAAGGAAATTTTATATCAACTTAGTATCTAAACTGGCCAAAGTTATTATTAAACAGCATGCTGGTAAGAATTTGTATAGGACTGCAACAATCAAACTGAGTCAACATGGATTTGTTACCAAAAAGTCATATCTTATCTCTTTTTCTGACAGACTCATTGACTTAATAAATCAGGGGAGTCCCCAGGAATCTTATTTTTAGAAAAAAAATGGTGGGAAAGTCAGATTGGTAGATTTATGGTAAAATAATATTTTCCAATTCTGGTGACCCTACCCTAAAATCAGGGAAAGAGCTTGAATTAGAAGGCTACATTTGCCTGGGTTTACATATCAACAATTGAAAGAAAGATTTAAACGAGATAAAAAGAGTTATGAGTTTGATTTCATTAAAAATGAATTGGAAAACTTACATTAGTAGTGATGAACATATTATTGCTAAGGTTTATAAAATGTTACTAAAGCTGAATTTTGAAAGTGGACATGTAAAACATTGTATGATTCAATGGGTAAGTAACTTTGGATAAAATGCAATACTTCAACAATGGGAAAATATATGAACAAAATATTTAAAATTCATACTAAACTATAATTTAAAAGAAATTTTTTATAAGATGATGTACCACTGCTATTTAACACTGGATAAGTTATCTAGAATGTATAAAGGTATTTCACTCATGACTATAACCATGTTTGTATTTTTATGATTTATATTGTTCTGTTTGTTTCCTAGTATGATTTGATTGTTTATTAGTAACCTATGACTATCACTAAGTGTTGTATCTTATGATTCTTGATTAATATTTTTTTAACCTTTTTTCTTCTTTCTTCTTTTTTTCCTTTTATGTACACTAGGAGTATAAGCACTAAAGACAAATGCTTTGTGTGTCTAATCATACTTGGCCAATAAAGAATTCTATTCTATTCTATTCTATTCTATCCTATCCTATCCTATCCTATCCTATCCTATCCTATCCTAGTCTAGTCTAGTCTAAATGAATGTTGGAAATGTAAAAGTAAAGAAAGGACCTCTTATCATTTATGGTGGACATGTGATAAATTAAAGGAATTTTGGAGTAAGATTCATATTTTAATACAGAAAATTCTTAAAATAAAGATAAAAATGAAATCAGAAACTTTTATTTTGGAGTTAATTTAAATAAGACTTGGAAAAAAAATTGGAACTTTGATCTTATATACAGTATTTTGACAGCAACAACTGTATGTTGACATGGAAGGACCCTTTGATTCCTACCATGGACGAATGGCTACTGAAGCAGATGGAGTTGGCAGAGATGGCTAAATTGACCATTTTGATCAAATGAAAGAATAAAAGTACTTTTATTGCTACGGGACTTTGTAGTTGAAGTGGAAAACAATGAAACTTTGATATTGGGTTTTACTGATTAGATTGATTTGTTGCTATAGAAATGGAGACTTTATATTAGTATGGAAAAGTAAAAAGTTGAGCTTTGATGTTAATGCTTTCTTCTACTGCAACAGAGGGAGTCGGAAGTCAACACTTTTCTTTTCTTCCTCCCTCCCTCCCTTTTCTTTCCCTTTTTCTTTCCCCTTTTCTTTCCCCTTCTCCTCCCCACTGTGTCCTCCTATTCGCTTTTGCATTTTTTGTATTTTATTCTATAATCTAAATAAATAAAATGTTTAAAGACTTAATAAATCAGGACAATGCCATGGAGGTATCACAGCTTGATCTCAGCAAAACTCTCAACAGTGTTCCAGTATGTACCCTTAAATAGAATGATAAAATACGGGCCAGATCAGGGGTGAAATCCAGCAGGTTATGACAGGTTCCAGAGAACCGGTAGCGGAAATTTTGAGCAGTTCGGAGAACCAGCAAATGCCACCTCTGGCTGGCCACAGAGTGGGGAGGGAATGGGGATTTTGCAGTATCCTTCCCCTGGAGTGGGGTGGGAATGGAGATTTTACAGGATCCTTCCCCTGCCACACCCACCAAGCCATGCCCACCAAGCCACATCACATCACGCCCACCAAGCCATTCCTACAGAATCGGTAGTAAAAAAATTTGGATTTCACCACTAGGTCAGATGATACAACTGTTATACTGTAAATATCCATCATTGGCAGAATGATGGATATTTACTAGTCTCGCAGAACTGCGGGTGTCTCGCAGAACTAGATCAGGGGTGGCCTGAAGAGTGCTTATATCTGGCCCATGCAGCCGCCCTGGAAATAGCAAAGGGCCAGCTTGCGATGTCACTGCCAGTGAAAATGGAACTAGGGAGTGCTGTATGCAGCCCTTCTGGGCTCTATTTTCACTGGCAGAGGGCTGCAGGAGGCTGTTGTGGCTGAAAATAGAGCCCAGGAGGGCTGTGCGCAGTCCACCTGGGCTCCGTTTTCTCTCGCAAAGGGCTGCAGGAGGATCCCCTAACCCTGCCTGGGCCACCACAGGTGCCCCCTGACACGAGTGACATCAAGCTGGCCACACCCACCCTGGCCATGCCCATCCCAGCTATGCCCACTGCTCCTCTGAGATCAAACAGAACCCTGACAGAGGCCTCAATGAAATCGAGTTTGACACCTTTGCACTTGATGACCATTAAGTCTTCCAAGTATGATCCTATGGCTATACAATTATATTATTAAGAATGCATAATCCTTCATTGTAGTTCCGAGTACTGGAGAATAACTAGTTTTATTAGATTTATCAGCCAGGTTGCTTCAGCTGATGGCAATACTTGACTTTTCCTTGCCTCAAAAATTAAGATGGGTTAGATCTCTTTGGATCTAACTATCAGGATTTTTGATTTATCTTCCAAGATAGAACACTATTCTAGAAGGAAGAAATAGCAAACCAGTTATATACTCTTGCCCAAAACATCACCATGATTTGAGCTCAATTAAAAGGATATTTGACTATTTCCATTTTTTAAAAAAATCTTTAAAATTTAGATATGTTAAAAACAAAAAATCTACCTTGATCCATTGTCTCTGAGATAAGTAACCATCTTATTGCTTGCCTGACAACTCTAAGTAAAGCTGTCAGTAAAGTACATTTGATCTTAGCCAAAAAGATGAGAAATGATGTTAATCATGTATTAATAGTGTTTGCAAAGAAAAAAAAATGAGTATTTTGTTTTTGGAGGAGTGGTGAAATCCAAATTTTTTTACTACCAGTTCTGTGGGCGTGGCTTGGTGGGTGTGGCAGGGGAAGGATACTACAAAATCTCCATTCCCACCCCACTCCAGGAGAAGAATATTGCAAAATCTCCATTTGCATCCCACTCCAGGGGAAGGATATTACAAAATCTCCATTCGCATCCCACTATGGGGCCAGCCAGAGGTGGCATTTGCCGGTTCTCCAAACTACTCAAAATTTCCGCTACCGGTTCTCCAGAACCTGTCAGAACCTGCTGGATTTCACCCATGTTTTGGAGGTACTGTCCAATTAGGAAGGAAGCTGTCTCAGTAATCTAGCAAGGAAAAAGGGGTTCACAGAGATTCCATGGATAAAATTCCATGCATAAAAAGAGGTAAATGGATATGTTTTGGGTAAAATATTATAATCTGGTCTATGTTATCAAAGCCAACTCCTCTCTTTGTTCTTCACTCATGCAGACACATGCACACACATTTCCTGCACAAGAAGTAGGATCTGCAATATCTATAGGATATCATATATACTATATATGGTATCTGTATCGTATATGGATATATTCTAAGTCCATATGTGTAGTTCCTTGTGAACAAAAGTACCCAATTGCTTTCCTGCAGATTTGCTCAGTGTATTATTCTTACAAGGTGTAGGCACAGTTCATCTAAACCCTATCAGAATTTAGGATAACTAAATTAAGGGACATAACTTTCTCACAAAATATTGCCTGTAAAGACTCAGTAGTCCTATTAGAAAAGGTTATGTAAAGATTCAGTAGTCCTATTAGAAAAGCTTGAGGAAGAATATAAAACTTTGGTTAAGTTCTTTTGTAAGATTTTGGCATTTTTGTCTTAAGATTTTGCAAGATGTTGACATTCTTGCACAAGATCAGGGATGCTAACACATAAAGATATGGGTCATCAATTTTCAGGACTATCTCAGAGTGAGAGACTCCCATGTTGTTGATTTTAATAATAGTTAGAAGAAAATCACATTTTAGAAGATGATATTATAAAAGCCAGTTTTATTTTCTCCTCTTTTTCAGGGGTCATATTAATCAATGTCACATTCCAGTCTTCAATAATTGAGACTTGAGGCAGTTCAACTCAGGGGTGAAATCCTCTGAAGTCTTCTACTGGTTCCGTGAGTCTGCTACTGGGGGGGGGCGCACTTCGTGCACACATGTGCACCTGAGGTGCACCCATGCAGCGTTAAAAAAGGAACATCTTGAAGCCTTCTGAGTCTGCAAAGGTAAATAGAACAGCGAGGGGAGAATCCACTGTGCCATGCAATTTAGATTAGCTAGAAAGCAGGAAATCCTATGATTCTAGCTAATCTAAATTTATTTATTATTTATTTATTTATTTATTTATTTATTTATTTATTTATTTGTTTGTTTGTTTGTTTGTTTGTTTGTTTATTTATTTATTTATTTATTTATTTATTTATATGCCACCCTTCTCCATAGACTCAGGGTGGCTTACAATGCATTATAGCAATAGCCTGCATACTTTTATGTATATACCTGCTTATTAGGGCTTTCAGCCCCCGCTAAGCAGTATTGTTCTATACAAAGCTGGCTTATTGCCCCCACAATCCGGGTCCTCAATTTACCTACCTCGAAAGGATGGAAGGCTGAGTCAACCTTGAGCCTGGTGAGATTCGAACTTGCACTAATTGCAGGCAGCTGGCAGCTAAGTGCTAGCACTTAACAGCACTTTAGTCCACTGCACCACCGAGGCTCTATAAATTGCACATCACAGCTGATTGTCACCCAGCTGATCATCGGAAATACCGGTTCTCCCAAATCGGTAGTTCAACTGCTTTAAAAGTTTTGCTCCCTTAGAAGCCTTCACCATCATCACTGCTTCTATTTCTCTACCAAATGTTATTTCCTCTTTACTCATTTTCACTGTGGATCCAAGTTTAAGATGCTTCCAAGTTACACTGGAAGTCTTCTGCAACATGGCCATTGCCATGACTATGGATGATTATGCTTCACCCACATTTAATAGGAAGAAATCTACAGAATGTGTAAGCTCCTTATAGTGAGTTTGGAAATAACAGAGTGGTTAATCAAAGGCTTGTTTTATGAACACTCATATATTGATTACATATGGGTAGAGGCTTCCAGGCTGGCTGTAGTAGAATATAATGATCATAAATTATGTTCATATTTAATAATATCTGCAGGTCTAATTGGGGGAAGGGTTTGTTTTTAATATACTCAGTCCCACAGAGGGCCATCTCTAGTGGAATTTGGGGAAAGAGCTAGGAGGTGCTTATAAAGAGATAGAATCTATCTGTTTTTCTGATTAACAAAATTCTGCGATCCTGAACCATTTTCACCAGATCTGCCTAGATACCTTTGTTCTTGGGTCTGTATAGTATTGTGCTGCATGAAAAACTAATACACAGTTCAAGTTCTTTAAAAAAAAAAATCTAGCAACAATCTGCAAATCAGAGCAACCACACAGAGGAGATCTAGGCTGATAAAGCTTTGGTTGTACAATATTTTATTCAATTGACCCATTTTTCCTCTTTCACACAGTATTATAAACTAATTAAAGGAATTGGATTGACACAAACTAAAACAAAAACAACATCAGCCAAGGCAAATGTTTCTTCTAAGTCTTTTAACTGACAAGGTTAAGCATGTTGTGTAACACTATTTCAAAGCCTCTGAGCCCTGAGCCAATAACATAGACAAAATGAAATACCTACAATGAAGGAGTTACTCTAATCCCTTTGGGGTGAATTGTTTTGGGAATAAATTGTTTTATTCATGCTTTTGATTTTAATGGGCAGACAAATCTCTGGTGAATGTATCAATGAATCTATTTCAAGATGAAGGTAATAGAATCCTTCCTTCCTTCCTTCCTTCCTTCCTTCCTTCCTTCCTTCCTTCCTTCCTTCCTTCCTTCCTTCCTTCCTTCCTTCCTTCCTTCCTTCCTCCCTCCTTCCCTCCCTCCCTCCCTCTAGGAACTTAAGGTGTTCAGACAGCTATACCATTCTCCTTTCTTAGAGGTTGTGGATGACTTAATTATGATGCAAACTGCTACATGATTTCTTTAAATGCTGCCTAAATAAAAGAGGTGTTATGGAGGTAGTTATAGTGTGAGTTTTGAATATAACAATGTATGATTAGGGAGAATCATGAACCTAGGTATAAGACGGAGATATAGAAAAAGGAAATCATGGTATTGATGTGGAAAGGGAGGTATAGTAAAACTTTCAACCCCCTGAGCCAGGTTACCAAATCCACAGAGTTCCTGCATTTGGCTGTTGCAGCTGAAAGCCAGAACTGCCTCTAATAAATTCCCTCTTATCCACAGTTATAACAAGAATGCAGACTTCCTTTGAATTACAAAACCAGATTTTATTTTATTTTATTTTATTTTATTTTTTGAGGGTGAGGGGAATGGTGTGGGTAGTTTTCCTCCCTTAGAAATGCACCCAATCTGATTTCAGGGTTGGACTGATCCATTTACACAGAGCAAAGGATATCGTGGACAGTTGTCATTGGTATCTAATCTTAGATACCATTAGTCTCAATGGTATCTTGAGGAGCTATTCTACAGATCCAGGAGGATCATGTCAGATTCAGTTTTTGTCAGAGGGAGTTGCAAGGTGATCTGAGGGCAGGGAACACTAAGTGGGTGTGTGGGCGTGCTTTGGTTGATTTGATTGTTTTGTTAGGCCCTTTTGCTGAGTTTTCAGTTGCCTCCTAGAAGAAGGAAGTAACCTTGGGCAGGATAGTACCTTAGCAGTCTATTCTGTTCACCAATCCAAGGATGCTCATTCTTTTACTGTAGCCAAATGAATCAAAATAGGAAAGTGAAACAAGAGACCCCATAGCCTAACTAATGGAAGACCAAATATGAATCAGATCAAACACAGGAAAAGATTCTTATTGAAATCTATTGAAAGTGTTGCAATAGGGCAACAAGATTTCTCTGTTCTTATTGCTACAACTGGCCTTTCATAAAATGTGTTCTGTGTACCTGGGGGATAACCTCACTCAGATTTGCTTGGAGTTGGATGATAGCTGGATAAATTCTCAGAAGGTAAATGAGACTATATCTTGTGAGGTTTCTGGGATGAGCATGGACATGTGATTCTTGAGGAATTTGAACACAGTTCTTTGTAGTATTAACTCCACCACTTGAGGTCTAGATCCCTGTTCTTCTTCTCTGATGAAAATCTCCAGGGAGGTGACCAGAGCTTAGATCTGGATCATGGTAAATGCATCTTGAGAGAGAAAGTATTATCAACTGCCTTAAAGGTGTTGTGATACACATCTCCTCAAAAATTCATCACTCAATCAGAAATTCTGGATAATTATCAACCAATTACCAACCATTTCTTTCTTAAGAATGGTTGAAAAAATAAGGAACTTGTGGTTGCTAAAAGTTCTGAAGGACATTCATTATTTGGACCTATTTCAGTCTGGTGTTGGGACCAGGACAGCACCAAAGTATTGATCATACTTGTGGATGATTTCCACTGTCTCTTGACTTCTAAGATAATGGATGACAAAGGCTGAGAGGTTTTATACAGCATGAGCCTTCTCTTTATGATGCCATTACATACTTATGGATAATATAAGACAGTATTAAGATGAAATATATATATATATCACAAGAACATAGCAGAAAAAAGAATTGACAGGCAATTGCGGAGAGGCCTTTTAAAAAATTGGAGAATTCTGCTAAGATTCAGATGGTAGAAGCAAAGACAAGAAGAAGAGGCGTTACTGAATATGCAAGTCACATCCTAATCACTGCCAGTTTAATTATGGAATACATTTATGAAGTCTTATTATGTTTTATGCTCTACTTCTTTGAATAACTATACAGTTACAGCTCATGATCCCATATTTCAGATCCACAAGTGCTCCGATTCATCAACCTATTTAATCGTAGGCTGGATTTGAGAGCTATCTCTGAAACTATATTTTGTGGCATAATCTTCTCATAGTTCTACCCATTTTTAGCAGCTGCCATTTCAGTCCTAAGTTAGATGTTTTTCCCATTTATTGTTTCATCAACTATTTGAAGAAGTATATCTCTTTGTGATTCTAGAGGCCCTCACTTTTTCTCTTTCTCTTTTCTTTCTATTTTTTTCCTTTTTCTGGACATTTGTTTACATTCTTAGACTCATGTTAGCATCTCTTTGCATTCTCATTTCTAAACTGCATGAATATATTTCTGGTTCATGAATTGGCATTTTTTTAAAAAGAAGCCATAAAATTGGAATTTTTCTAATTCCAGACATTAGTATATGACCAATCAATCAGAATAGAGTCAGAAGGGTCTTTGGAGGTCTTCTAGTGCAACCCCCCAGCTCAAATAGGATACCAGAAACCATTTCAGACATGTCTCTTCTTAAAAACCTTCAGTGATGAAGCACCTATAGCTTTTGAAGGCAAGCTGTTCCACTCATTAATTATCCTCAGTTAGGAAGTTTCTCCTGAATTCCAGGTTGCTTCTTTTCTTGATTAGTTTCCATCCATTGTTTCTTGTCTTGCCTTCTGGTGCTTTGGAAAATAGGTTGACCCTCTCTTCTTTGTGGCAGCCTCTGAAATCTAGAATACTGCTATCATGCCATCCTTAGTCCTTCTTTTCTCTATAGTGGCCATACCAAATTTCTGCAACTGTTCTTCATATGTTTTTGTCTCTAGGCCCTTAATCAACTTAGCATAAATCAGCAACAACAAAATGAATTTGCAGAAGGAGTAAAGATAACAAAAGAAACGAAAACAAACCATGGCTCATTTCTCAGAATTTTTCTCTCTAAAAGATTCATTTAACTGCAACTGAGCACATTTTTCTCCCCAATCATGTCCATTAGTGCAGCTTTCAGGAGATTACACAAGTTCCATAGCCATCAGAAGATACTGTCACTCATTTAAAGTAAAAAAGGAAATGCGGCCAAAGAATTATCAGAAGGATAACAATTCCAGGATCTAGGGTTACAATACCTGCAGAGGGTGCCAGATATAACAGTATGTGAGAATGACATTGGGAGACAGGAGGAAGAGCTGCAGCTTAGGCAATGGTCTGATAAGAAGCAGCTTATCCTATGGATGGGAGCAAAGCAGGAGAAGTAATTTAGAAGGGACCCTTCCTAGTTTTCTGGAGAATAAACAGAGGGGAGGGGAGAAATACGTTCAGTCTTGCAACTTATTTCAACTCCTACCCTCAAAAGACACTATAGAGCACTGCATACCAGAACAACTAGACACAAGACCAGTTTTTTTCCTGAACACCATCACTCTGCTAAACAAATAATTCCCTCAACACTGTCAAACTATTCACTAAGCATTGCTATTACTATTAATCTTCTCATCGTTATTATCACCCATCTCCTCCCACTTATGACTGTATGATTGTAATAGTGGTGGGTTCCTCCCGGTTTGGCCCGGTTCCACCGAGCCAGTAGCAGTGATGATATGACATCACCAAACCGGTTCTGCCCCCTGTCCCCCCACCCCCCGAGTTATTCTTACCTTTTATTTGGCCCCACCCCCAATCTATTGCTACCTCCATAGTCCCAGCTGATGGCTAGAGGGAAAAAAACTGTTTAAACTCTTGCCACGGGGCTTCAAAGGGCTGCCCTACAGCTGATCAGTGTTAAAAGAAAACAAATGAGTAGACCGGTGTCTGCAAAAATAAATGGGTAGACCAGTGCCTGCAAAAACACATGAGTAGACTGGTGCCTGCAAAAATAAATGGGTAGACCAGTGCCTGAAAAAATAAATGGGAAGATTGGTACAGCTCTGCAAGCAGTACTTGCCTGGTAGACCAGTATTTCTGCTAAATCCTAAATCATTGTCACATGACCATCAAGCCACACCCACAAAATAAGCCACACCCACAGAACCGGTAGTAAAAAAATTTAGAGCCCACCCCTGGATTGTAACCTTGTTGCTCCTATCCTTACAATTTATATTGATTGTTTCCTAGAATGATTTGATTGCTTATTTGTACCCTATGACTATCATTAAGTGTTGTACCTTATGATTCTTGACGAATGTATCTTTTCTTTTTATGTACACTGAGAGCTTATGCACCAAAGACAAATTCCTTGTGTATAATCACACTTGGCCAATAAAGAATTCTGTCTGTCTGTCAGTCAGTCTGTCTGTCAATCTGTCTGTCTGTCTGTCTGTTGATCGATCAATCGATGGTGACCCTCAATGCGCTTCTAGCTGATAATCTCAAAGGGCTAACACAGATTAAAAATGACCTTAATGAACTGGGTGTTATCAAGGCAGGTTGCAATTGTCACTGGAAATATAAAAGTTTCTTATTCATACAAGATGAAAGCCATACTGGCAAGACAGAGAAAAGTTGCATTATCTCCCAATAGGAATATCCAGGAATGATATTTGTGAAAAGAAAAGCTAGCACTATGTCCAATAAGGTTCATTTATTGCAGATCTGTGTCTGCTACCACTGTTTTGTCGTAAATGATAGAACCACCATTGAAATTAAAATAAAGTCGATTTTATGGAACCCCATAAACATATTTATTTAAAACATAAAATAAGGGAATACAATTAATGTTTATAGTTATAATTTCTTCAGGAAGTTTAGCGGGACATGTGAAGGCTGAGCCCAAGAGTATTTTACCTCTTATATTTTATGATTTCTCTCTTCATATTCAACAGACACATTTACTGAGTGTATTTGTGTCTTATTGAGACCCAAAATATCTGTCACCTCTTCACCTTAACAAACAGAGTGACCATTTGTTGCCATTTTCACACTGAATTTGTAAATGTTTATATTAATGGTACTATTTCCATGTTTATAAAACATCATATTATATGATTTTGGTTGTCTATAAGTAAAATGAAACAAACAAACAAACAAACAGATGTCATTGTCTGGCCTCTGTAATGAGAAGCTATTTGCTGAGAGGACTCCAAGACTTAATACCAATTAAGACTATGTAATGCTTTGGATTAATGTGAAGAAGTGGTTTGGAACCCGAGGAATACGAAGGCACCACTTCTCTGTGACTTATTAATGTAGCTACTTCTGTTCCCAGGATGGTATATCCACAGGCCTCTCAATGCTGGTAGCATGTGATTCTGAAAAACAACGTAGCTGCTTTAATGAGTCACATGCAAGTGATACATTCACATGCTCCAGAGTACTGGTACCAAAATCTTTTATAGATTCATAATACGTATGTACTGTATGCAAAAATATATTTATTAGTTTAGAAATTAAAACAACAGTGAGTCAGTGCTCACTGACCTAATATGTTAATCAGCAGTGAAGATATTCCATATAACACTGAACAAAATATTTTCAGCATTCAAGTTCAGGTAGACAGCCATGGTCTTAGCTTTGATAAATACAGATCCCCCTCACTATTAATTTGATTGATTGCAACAAATTGCTCATTGTCTTTGAATTTTAAATCCACTTTGGGATTTGGGATATCCCATTAGTTTTACAGTATACAATTCATTCTTGGACTCAGGTTATAATTTATATAATTATGGAGGTGCAGTAAAAAGAGTACAATTGATTAAGAAAGAGCAAAACTCAGCACATACCAAAGTTCCCTTCCCTTCCATATTCACTATGCACAGAGAGAAGTTGATAGTTCATTAATAACCTTGTTGTGATGCTATCAACACTTCCCTATTAGAAATGTGGCCAAGAGTTCTCCAGAGATTTAAGCCTTTTTTAAAAAATTGTGAGGTTTTCCTATAATCCTCACTTCATTGAAACTCTGACTCACCAGATGTTTCTAAGTTCTTCTCTCAAACAGAAAGTGATGAAAACTAATGTCAGCAAAAATGAATGTGATGTATCCTCATCCAGAAAGTGGAACATGATTTTTCTTTGGGTCTTGGAGGTCATAGATGAGCAACAATAAGCAATTAACAACTTTCCAGATGAGAAACCTTGTAAGCTGAGAGAACCTCAAGACAACTAGTTACACATTATACATATCAGTCACTGATGGTACACATAAGTGACATATTACAGAAATTCAGCATGGCACATAAGGTTTGCTAATTATTTCAACTTGTTATAAATGCTATGCTTTGCTGTGATATCAGAGCTTCTTCCTGTCACTCTACAAGATACGGCTCATACAAATGAAAGTATGACTTGTTTCCACCAACAACATTGTGTTGAGGTACATTAAAAGATCTTGTACTGTGGAAACAGATCAATACACCATTTGAAGAAATAGTAATTAAAAAGACCTCAAATGTGCTGAAATGGATAAAATGACAATGGAGATTAAAGATAAAGATGATTCGGGCTACTATAAAGTCTGGAATAGATTCTATATGTGGCTAGAAAATAGAAATCAAAACAAGAAATAAAAATGTAAATTGAAATTTGACCAATTGGCATCTAAGAGTATTGAATGCTGGTAAGGATAAAATATTGACTATGTTAATAAATAGGGTGTAAGTATATATAACAATTTAGTTTATAAGAATGTTCAATATGGTTATACAAGAATAAGAGAATGATTAGGATGATTGAATTTAAAAGTAAAGATAATTGTCGATGCAGAAAGTTGTAAAATATTATATAATGCTGTTATTTATGTTTTGTATTTTACTGCTTGGTTTATGTGTATTTTTTTCCCTTTTTTTCCTTTTTTCCATTCTTTGTCTTTTTCTATTATGTTTTTGGTTTTAAAAATGGGAATGGTGATGGAGGCAGGTCTTGAGAATGTTATATGGGAGGAGTTTGACTCTGTGACTCCCGAAGATGTGGACAGGATTCTGGGCAGACTTAGTGTGGCCACATGTTTATTGGACCCGTGTCCCTCCTGGTTGGTGCTGGCTTCTTGGGAGGTTACACGAGGCTGGCTCCAGGGGATTATTAATGCTTCATTGAGTGAGGGTGACTTTCCCGCTGCCTTGAAAGAGGCGGTGGTGAGGCCTCTCCTTAAGAAGCCTTCCCTGGACCCAGCAGCATTAGTAAATTATCGTCCAGTCTCCAACCTCCACTTTGTGGCGAAGGTTGTTGAGAGTGTGGTGGCACGACAGCTTCCCCAGTACCTGAATGAAACGGTTTATCTAGATCTGTTCCAGTCAGGTTTCAGACCTGGGTACAGAATGGAAACGGCATTGGTCGCGTTGGTTGATGATCTCTGGAGGGCTCGGGTCAGGGGTTGTTCCTCTGTCCTGATCCTATTAGACCTCTCATCAGCTTTTGATACCATCGACCATGGTATCATGCTGCACCGGTTGGAAGAGTTGAGGATGGGGGGCACCGTATTGTGGTGGTTCTCCTCCTTTCTCTCTGACCAGTCGCAGTCTGCGTTGGCAGGGGGGCAGAGGTCAACCCCGAGGCACCTTGTGTGTGGGGTGCCACAAGGGTCGGTCCTCTTGCCCCTTCTGTTCAACGTTTATGTGTGGCCACTGGGCGAGATCATCCATGGTTTCGGGGTGAAGTACCATCAGTATGCTGATGACACTCAGCTGTACATCTCCACTTCGAGCCACCCCAATGATGCCCTGGAAGTGATGTCCCGGTGCCTGGAGGCTGTACAGATCTGGATGGGGAGAAACAGACTCAGGCTCAACCCATTCAAGACTGAGTGGCTGTGATTTCCGGCATCCCGATATAGCCAGTTGTGCCATCACTGACTATTGGGGGCGAGTCGTTTGTCCCCATGGAGAGGGCTCGCAACTTGGGTGTCCTCCTGGATACACGGCTGTCTTTAGAAGAACATCTGATGGCTGTGGCCAGGAGGACTTTCTATCAGGTTCGCACCAGTTGCGTCCCTTTCTGGATCAGCACTCCTTATGCACAGTCATTCATGCCCTCGTCACTTCCCGCCTGGGCTACTGTAATGCTCTCTACATGAGGCTCCCTTTGAGGAGCACCCAGAGGCTCCAACTGGTCCAGAATGTGGCCGCAAGGGTGATTATGGGAACATCATGGTGGTCCCATGTAACACCTCTCCTGCGCGAGCTGCACTGGCTCCCGGTGGTCTTCCGGGTGTGCTTCAAGGTATTGGTTACCACCTTTAGAGCGCTCCATGGCTTAGGACCTGGGTACTTACAAGACCGTCTTCTGCCACCGGTAGCCTCTCACTGGCCAGTACGCTCCCACAGAGAGGGGCTCCTCAGGGTGCCGTCAGTCAAACAGTGTCGACTGGTGGCCCCCAGGAGGAGAGCCTTCTCTGTGGGGGCACCTGCCCTTTGGAATGAACTCCCCCCGGAGATACGGAGGATCCCAGATTTATGCACTTTCCGCCGTGCCCTCAAAACTTTTTTATTCCAACAGGCTGGGCTGGCCTAACTCTTTTTAATTGTTCAATTTTAATTTGCTTTTAAAAAGGGGGTGTTTTAATTAGTATGGGCCAAATTTGTTTAATATGTTTTTAATTGTTTTTTTAAATTTTATATTGTATGTGTTTTATCTTTGTCTGTTCACCGCCCTGAGTCCTTCAGGAGAAGGGAGGTATATAAATCCAAACTAAACTAAACTAAACTAAAATCTACATGAGCAACAGACACACATCAATGCAGCATAAATTAAAAAAAAAAACAATGTTAAAATATTAAAAGAATATGAATGTATCCTAATATTATTCCTCTAACTTCAGAGTCATGATATCATCAATCTTTAAAGACCTTTAAAAAAAAAAAAAAAAAAAAAGCTCTCTACAAGACTAGAAAATCATGACAGGGTTTCCCATCTTGCTTTCAGGGTCAAGTTATTCTAAAGTGGGGGAATTCCCACAGAAAATTCCCAGTTCCATGAACAATGAATTCCCATAGAAAACTTCCAGTTCCATGAGACATCAAAACAGAGTAGAAACATCACTGTTCACACAGATTGGATGGGTGAGCTAGGCAGCCCAATTTTGTTGCTCTTATATTTTCTCACAGCTTCACATGGATGTAAATATTCACATTATCACAGAAGTTCTGTAGAAAAAAAAAAGATAATTTAGTTGATGCGGCCTTTCCCGATGGAGGATACTGCAATATGTAAAGAAATGAAACTCTTTGAAAATGTAGAATGAACATATGAAATAATTGGAACAGGATGTTTTTTTTTTTTGTTTTTTTTTTATCATGATTCTGATGATAAAGGTCACCCTGGTGAGCTAAACCAGTAAAGAAAGAAAGACAGAAAATAAGATGCTTCAGACTAGGTTTATTCTGTTAATATATGAGGAAGAGAGATCTCTTTTAGTATTAGGGTAAAATGAGTTACATTTGTGGTATGCAGGTTGTCCTTGATATACAACTGTTCCTATGGTGCCCATTCGGAGTTACAATGGCACTGAAAAAAGTGACTTATGGCTATTTCTTACACCGATGACCATCACAGCATTCCCCATGATTATGTGGTTAAAATTTAGATACTTGGCAACTGGTATGACTTTATAATGGTTGCAGCAACTCAGGTCATGTGACTGCCATATGCAATTTTCCCAGCCAGTTTCTGACAAGCACTGTCAATGGAGGAAGCAGGATTCATTTAATACAGATAATCCTCAAGTTACAAATGTCATGGAGCCTACCCATTCAATTCTTAACCTGAGGATTTGTGGGAGTGAATCTCATACTTTGAATGAGATCACTCCCTCCTTTTGCCCACAACTGTTGCTAATCAACTGTGAGGCCCGTTAAGTGCACATGAGGTATTTCAGGGTGGGGAAGGCTATGGGGGGCCTACTGCTGGAACAGACTACCTACCTAAAACCACCCAACCTGCTTCTCTCCCCAAACTGCAGCGCTGGGTCATCTACTTTATGAAGATCTAGCAAACAGTCTCCTCTCCAGCCTCGTGCACCCCTCTGCAGTTCCGTTTGGACCTCCGCAGTACTCCTGCAGCCCATTGCAGGCTGAAATGGAGTTTCCCATGGCCAGATCCCCTGGAAGCTCCATTTTGGCCTTTAATGGGCCAGGGGAGGCCTGCGGAGGGCCAAACAGAGCATTGGAGGGCCAGATCTGGCCCCAGGTGGTTCAGATCCAGCTACCGGAGGCTTTATGTTGGCTGTAACAAGCTGGGAGATTCCCTCAGAGGGCCGAATAGAGCCTTGGAGGACTGGATCTTGTCCCCAAAGACTCATCTGGCTCCTGGAAGCTCCAATTTGGCCTCTGGATGTCCAAATGGGGCTTCTGAAGGGTGGATCCATCCCTCAGAAGCTCCATTTTGGCCTGCAAGGTGCTGGACAAGGCTTGTGCAGGCCCAAACAGAGTGTCAGTGGAGCAGATCCACCCCTCGAAAGCTCCATTTTGGCCGGCAACATTCAGGATGAATGTTACAGAGCCTTGGCAGTTTTTCATAAGGGCGAACAACTGGTGCTGCAAGATTTGTGGTTTTGTGCCGTGTTCAGAAATGCTAGGGGGTGCTGATAGTGTAACTTCAAATGTTCACTAACCTGGGGATTACCTGTAAATGCAATTATTCATTTAATTACTTTGGCGAAGAAGAAAAAAAAGATTGCAAAATTGGGTGCAACTCACTTAACAACTCCCTTGTTCAATAACAGAAATTCTGGCAGTCATAATGGTGATCATAAGTCAAGGACTACCTAAACCTTTGTGTTTGCCAGGCATCCTTAGAAAAAGCTTGTATAAAAAGATGTACATGTCAAGATGGACTTTCCAGTGCCCTCTGCTGCCTTGCTGTGTGTTCAAGATTAATGGTAAGCCCAGGAAATTGAAAAATGCAAGAATTCTTGGGGGATTTAGTTAATTATTCTGTAAATAAATTGCAACTCACTTAGGCCTCAGATTCTTGGAAGATTCCTCACCAGTGCCAGGCACAGAGAGAGGATTGGAACTACTGCCAACAAACGAATTACCTTTTTTTCCAGTGCAGTGTCTTCATTTGTGTTTTCTGGAAATACAAAAAGGTATTCTGAGATGTGAAAGGAAAAGAAGGTGATTTCAGATCTTCCATCTTCAACTACAAAGACTGATTCTGAGTGTGTTGCAGTAGCAATAGATAAACAACTACACACTCCATTTGAAAAGGCCTCTATTTGTTTATTGTCCTGGTGATTAATGCAAATATATTGATAAATCCACATGTATAAACATCTTGATAGGAAGGAGTGGGTGATCTTCCTTTTTGATGAGTTATTTTTTTTGCCAATTGTAAGTTCTTGTTAGCCTCACAATTTACAAATGTCAAAGTTTTCCCTGCAATATTCACTAAATATTTTGATGCACTTTCTCTACATATGTTACATGCGTTTTGTACATACATTTCTCTGACTTTCCTTCATCTATTTCTTTGTATCTGGTGCATTTTTCTGCTTTGGAGGATTGGTCAAATATATTGCAAAATTAACTGTGCCAATTTAATTTTGCACATCTATTTTGGGTTCTTCCATATGCTTAGGAAACCCAGAATTAATTTCATTTACATCAAAATTATTTTGCATCAGGCTTCTTCTCTCTTTCTCTACTAGTGAATCATGCATTCATTATATCAACCATGAGGTCAGAAAACAAATGGGAAGTTACAGGCCTACCTCTCTAACCAAAAGACAAGGAACAAGCATGTGGCAATAACTAGATAAATACTGCAAGAAACAAGGAATGGAGCTGAAACAGATTAAAAATATGTACTCCATACTGAATGCTGATCGTTTAATAGCTTTGCCAACTAATGTATAGAAATTGACAAGAGTAAGGAGCAAGATTAAAATTAGAAAACAGTCTTCCCCATCCCACTGAGGGCAAAAAGGTTAGCCATCACTGCAATCGAGCCTGGGCTATCTAGTATTATCTAAAATCAGCATACGTACCCACAAAAGAACTACCATTGATGCCTTAGCCACTAAACAATGAACTTCATATATATATTGCATCCTAGTCAGTGATGGATACACCTAGAGCAATGGTACTGAATACATAATATATTCTTGGCATTCTCAGTAAGGAAATGCATACATTGAATTTTATGTTTTGTCTCATAACCTTGCCAATCTATTTTCCCTTCTTAGATGGCCATCATTCATTCTGTCTAAAGAGCAGTTCCATGAAAACATTCTCAAACGATGGATCAAAACGTTACAACATCACAATGCTGCAAAATCAAACTATGGAAAAACATCTTCCATGCTACTGCTGTACTAGCTTGAGAAATATTGTGGTGGAACATCACATATTGTGATGAATCATTTATAAAGTTTCCCTTACGATTATTTTGGCTACTATGAATAAAAATTCTCATTAGGTTAAGAGGTGATTAATCAAATGCTAGAAGGAAACCTGCTTATGAGGCTTTGTGCCAGTAGTGGTATTAACTTACCTTCGCTACTGGTTCGCAAATGTGAACATGTGCGCTCTCTCGCCTTGCTTGTGTGTGCCACCTCTGTGTATGTGCAGAGCATCCGTGATGATGTCCGGCTGAGTCGGCGGACCCTCCCACTGCCGCCGCTACCGGTTTGCCCAAACTGGGTAGAACCAGTAGAATCCCACCACTGCTTTGTGCCACAAAACCTGTTTTTGGCCTGTTGTCCACATTGTGCTGAAGGAAGAGAATGGATGTGTCAAATTCAAATGGCAATTAGAGAGAGCAAGAAATCAAGTCAATGCAGGAGAGCTAAATAGATTGTTTCCTGAATGAGCAGATCAAAAATGGAAATTGTTAATAAGCCTTTTGTGATACAGTAACTGATTAATTTTCTCCAAGAAAAAAAAATGAGCAAAGAAGGATATGTAATAGTATGCTGGAATAACTGGCAGATCTAGGCTTATGCATAAAACAGCCCAGGGGAATCTTTGTATCACTTGGTTGTGCCAGGAAGATTCATAATAACCATGTCAGCTGATACTACCACCTGCACCTTGTCACAGAGTATGAAACTGAAGATATTCAGTTTCTTGTTTCTTTGATTCTTTCCCCCTTCCTGCTTTAATTGTTTTTCATTTTGTACTTTCAAAACATTCTTGAATATATTTAAGATTTTTTTCCCCTGGCCTGGATACAATTCCCATGAACAGAAGACTTTAAGGACTCTTTTCCCCTTGGTATCCACATACAGAGGGAGTGATGAGAAATGAGGGCTCCATACAGGTATTTCCTGCTCAGTTCAGCCCAGGGTGTCTGCAAAATGCTACGTAGATGATCCTGCAGGTTACAGATAGTCCTTGACATACAACCACAATTGTTTTCAAGACAGTTAGTAAGTGAATCGTGCCTGATTTTGCAATCTTTTTGTCATGGGAGCTAAGTGTAACGCTGCAGATGTTAAGCGAGTTGCATGGTTGTTAAACGAATCTGGCTTCCCTCATTCATAATTACAGGTATTTACATCCAAGAAGCATATTAAAATAAGGGCAAAACAAATATACTAAACCTAAACCTCATATCTAAAATTAATTACATTTGTGTATGAAATGCATAGAGCTTTCAAATAATATCTTCTAACAGGGTCAGACAATATTAAGAGTTTCATTTCACTTACTGTAATCTCTGACTGGTCATCTCAAAGCTGATTTTTCAAATAGCAAGTGGACCTGGATACTAAGAATCTTCATAGACATTCTCTTACTGGTCAGAAGTCCTGTTCACCCACATTTCTATGAAAATGTTTGTATTGAATACTTGTGCAAATGTTCATTTGTTTCAATCTACCTTGTTTATTGTGCACATGTCCATTTCTTTGAATGTGCCTTTGATTGGTATCTATTATCTACACTTTTTAATTTATTTCCTTAAGAAGTTATATTTGGGTGCAAACTGTTCTCTAACATCTAGATGATTACATTGAATAATACACACACACACACACACATACATATATGTGTGTGTGTATGTACCCTGTTTTCCCGAAAATAAGACATCCCCTGATAATAAGCCCAACTGGGCTTTTGAGCGCATGTGCTAAAATAAGCCTCCCCCTGAAAATAAGCCCTCCCGGAAAATATTTAAACACAGAGCTGGAAATCAGGTAGGACGGCAAGAGGAGCCCTGTCTTGTTCCACATGCCCCAAAATAATAAGACCTCCCCAAAAATAAGGCCAAGCTTATTTCAGGGTTCAAAAAAATATAAGACAGGGTCTTATTTTCGAGGAAACATGGTACATACACACACACACACACACACACACACACACACACGTGTATGTGTGTGTGTGTGTGTGGTGTGTGTGTTTGCACACACACACACACACACACACACACACACACACACATACACACACACCCTGCTGGAAGATTTTGAAAAGTACATATTTTCTTGTACAGCTTGTGTTTCAGGTTCTTCAGTTTGTTGATGAGAAAACAACATGAACCTGTTCGTAAATCAAAAGAAGCTAAACTTGACTAGAAAGTGGTTTTATCTTTAATTGAAATGAGAAAAAAAGATCTTTTATGTAGCTCAGATTTTAAAAAGTGTTAGTGAGAAAAATGCAATGTTGGCAACAAGTCTTTGGCACCACTTTCGCTGCCACAGTGAACGTTTATGAAGATTGTACAGCATTAGCTATAATGAAGACATGTTTTTTTAAAAAAATTCAGGAAGCTGGAATTCACACAGCAAATTGAAAACAATAGTATTTGTTCTTATCAGTTTAATTTACAATTATAGGGTATAAAATGATGGATTAGGATCCATTGATTTGATTTATGTTCCACCTTTTGTTCCGGAACTCAAAGCAGATCCATAACATTCCCTCCTTAAAAAAAAAAAAAAAGCACTCTAAAATATATATTGTTGACATCATTACACAATGCAAATGGCAGAAAATGATCCAAATGATGTCATTTGCACAATTTAAGAAATGATGTAAACATAGATATTGTTCTTGCTGATTACAGTATAATTGGGAATAACAGATGGTTCTTGTTCAACCTTCCAGCTAATCTGTTCAATTTAGGTTTTAATTTATTCTTTAATTCAAACCATGGTAACAAAGGCAACAACAACAAAAAAAGCAATAAGATGAAATAATCTCGGACCAATGTAAAACCAACAATCTAAAATTATATTCACTGTGATTACACTTTTTTTTCTCTCTCTTTTGTTTTCTTTTTTTCATGATCAAACATCATTTTTCCCAAGGGGAAAAAAGTAAGGGACTTCTTATTTAATGACTGCCCTCTGTAGTAGCCATTTGTAGTTATGACAGCACTAAAAACCAATTTATAACTTAACAACTGTTGCAACCTCCTCATAGCAATAGCACCTAGACTTATATACCACTCCATGGTGCTTTACAGCCCTCTCCAAGCAGTTTACAGAGTCAGCCTCTTGCCACCAACAATCTGGGTCCTCATTTTAACCACCTCAGAAGGATGGAAGGTTGAGTCAACCTTGAGCCTGGTGAGATTCAATCTGCCAAACTGCTGGCAGCCAGTGATCAGCAGAAGTAGCCTGCAGTACTGCACTCTAACTACTGTGCCATCACTATTCATGGCTCATAGTAAAGTGATTGAGATTTGAGCACTTCAGAACCTCTTTTTCTTGTGCCATACCCGTCATTGGACATTGGCGATCGTGTTGGCAATCCTATTTTTATCAACGCACAAAAAAGTGTTGTTGAGTTTTGTCCAAACAAGTCCCTTAGATTTTGAAGCCATGATGTTCTTCTTCTTCTGCCTGGACCTCGTTTGCCTTCAATCTTTCCCTTGAGGATTAAGTGAAGGATGACGTATTTTTCTGGGTGTCTCATCACATGTCCAAAATATTCTAACATTCGCTTTTTTATGGTTTTGATGATTTCCCTTGGCTTTCTCAGGAGGCTTATCACCTCCTCATTTTTGATCTGGTCAACCCAACTTATACGTAACAGTCACCTGTAAATCCACATTTCAAATGCTTCTAGACTTCAGAACTGGAAAACATTTATGACTGTTGCAGCATCCTACAGTCAAGAGATTGTCTTCACAGCCTGCTTTTGACAAATAGAATCAAAAGAGAAGTTATCAGCAAAAGCACTAATTACGGTCATATGACAGCTTGCTGCTTAACAAAATGAAGTAGCAAACCCATCAGAGTCATGTGATGTCTTGTTTAATGACTGCATTGCTTGGCAACAGAATTACTGCTTCCAATTGTGATTGTTAAGCGAGAACTGTATACAATTTGAAAGTTAAAAAAGTTATAGATAGATAGATAGATAGATAGATAGATAGATAGATAGATAGATAGATATATTCTGAGGTTTTCGCGGGTGTTTGTATGTAGGTCTTTGGTAATTCGGGTTTTCTCCCGCATAAAATTGGAGGTTTCTTGGCAACGTTTCGACGTCTCATTCGTCATCTTCAGGCTGGTATTCTCGGCTTCGTGCTTCTAGGAGCAATATATATATATATATATATATATATATATATATATATATATATATATATATATATATATATATATATATATATATATATATATATATATATATATATATATAGAGAGAGAGAGAGAGAGAGAGAGAGAGAGAGAGAGGGGGGGGGGGGGGGGGGAAGGGGGGAGGGAGAGAGAGAGAGACCTGGTCTAGTCCAGCATGTGGGAGGGAGCATACTGCATCCCTTTCGCCTTCAATCCAGGAGCCCTCAAGCAGTCGCATTCACGACAAACCATTTTATACCAAATTTATATTTCGCTGATAAAGAAATAAAGGGAGACTAGTATAGATCTATTTCAAGCTATTTAGCTCTCATCCCCTTTAGCTCCCATACCCTTACTTGGATTCAAACTTGTGCTGCCTGCATGTTAGGCAGTTGTATTAACCTCTGAGCCACAAGTTCTCCTCCCTTCATCAGCTTGAGCCAATGGAAGGATTAAGTGTTTTTCTATCGAGATACCTGGTCTACCCCAGCATGTAGGAGGGAGCATACACACACACACGTCTTTGGGTATAGGTGCACATTTTTGTAATTATGTGGTCTACAATTAGCTCCCCTTGTCATTAAATTACAATATATTTCCCTGTAACCAGAACATTTTTTAATCCCACTAAATAACTGATATTCTTTTCAAGGACTTCCAAAAAAAGAAAACTGAACAAAGTTCAGACTAGACCAGATATAACCATTATAGCATTCAGATACTGAAAATAGGTCAGAACAGGAAGCTTAAAAGCAGCACAGTAAGAGTAGTACAGTAAATAGTCTTTCCTTCACAAAGGATTAGAAGAGTTGACGGCTTCTTATTATCTTTGCTTCCTCAAAGGTACTGAACAACTCAGCTGCTGAAAAAAAAAGATCTCCCTTTCCATATCCCAAGATACGAGTCAGTAAATATTTTAAATGGGCTATTATTAGTTTCCTAAATCTTTCCTCCCATCCTTTCCTTCACAAAGGGATCCAAGTATAAATGTCAAGAATAATTAACCGACATTTAGTGCAATTCCCTAAAGAGAAAGTTTGCAGAGCTGTAAATCTCCCAGCAGTTTTTTTTTTAAAGAGACTTTCATTATATTGTCTTTCTTTCTTTCTTTTTTTAATGCCTGGCATCAGTCTGCCTAGAGCTTAGCAGCTTGATTGCCCAAGATAAAACCAATTTATAGATGTTTTCTTTTTATTTAGTTTCATTTTCACTTATTTGGATTTTTATATATATGTAATCAGTCAGACAAGTTCAGAATGATTTGTGCCCTGCAGTGTGATATTCTGATATCTTAGGCTATCTGTCTTTGCAACTCAAGAGGGACAGGAGCAGGGGAAGTTTTATGAAATGCCTCCTTCACCTTTACTCTTAAGCAGTGAGAGTCATTTGAACTGGAAGTCACTAGATAATGCCAAGTCTGAGTGAATCCTAAAATAAATGAAAACAGATCAATCAAAAGAAGGATATCACTTTTTACACCCATGGCTAATAACTATATACAAGTTCTCTCAAGAATGAGGAGGTCAGATATATTTCTTTCCCCTTGTCTTGGAAGTTTAAAGATTGCAACATGTGAAATTGTCTAGCTATCACACAGAGGTGTCATCCACAAATTTGTGTGATCGCATGATAGTTCCAGGAAAGGAAAAATAGCTCAAACAAAGTAACCAGTGATTCTGATATTAGTATTAATATTAGTAATTAATATTAGTAATTTGTCTTATTATTACCATATTTCATAGAAAATAAGACCATATATTTTTGAACCCCAAAATAAGCGCTTGGCCTTATTTTTGGGGAGGTCTTATTATTTTGGGGTAAATTATTATTTATTATCTTGCCGTTTTACCTGATTTCCAGTTCTGTCTCCCTAACCCTAACCAGAGGAGATGGCGGGGACTGGTTGCGCATGCTTTTAAATATTTTCAGGGAGGGCTTATTTTTGGAGGATTTATTTTTGGGGAGGGTTTATTTTTTGGGGGGGCTTATTTTAGTGCATGCGCTCAAAAGCCCAATTGAGCTTATTATCAGGGGATGTCTTATTTTCAGAGAAACACGGTAATAATAATAATAAAGTAATTCATAATATTAGTAATTAGTAATTAATATTAGTAATTCAAAAATACAAAACAAACTTCTTTAAAGGAGAGTTAAGCACTCCTTTTATCCTGGGAGTGGGCTTTTAAAATAATTTTAGGTCAAGGACCTTGAGAGTGTAGGCAATAAAACAGTGAGGTCACTAAGGACCAAAATATTTGGTCATTTTGGAAGGCTTTGAGATTTTTTTGCAATACAAGTAGTCTTCAACATACAACCACAATTGAGCCCAAAATTTATTTTGCTAAGTGAGACATTTGTTAAGTGAGTTTTGCTCAATTTTACAACCTTTCTTGTCAGGGTTGTTAAATGAATCTGGCTTCCCCATTGATTTTGCTTGTCAGGAGGTGACAAAACGTAATCACATGATCTCGGGACACTGCAACCATCAAAAATACGAACATTTTGCTGAGCATCTGGATTTTTATCACAATTCCATGGGGATACTGCAGCAATTGTAAAGGTGAAAAACAATCATAACTTGATTTTTCAGTGCTGTTGTAACCAGTGGTGGGATTCTACTGGTTTAACACCCAGTTCGATGATCACGCAATTTGCGCACGCATGTGCAGTTTCAAGAAATCTTCACTTTCTGGTTTCTTTGGAGGAATAACACAGCTGATTTGCATGGCAATCTGCTCTACCGCACGAATCAATTGAGAAGATAAAGATCAGAAAATAGCGCATGCATACAAATGGGCCTAGCTGAACGTCAGGGAGAACCGGTTCACTCCCAGCTGATTGTCGGAACTACCGGTTTGCCCAAACCAGTCCAAACCGGTAGAATCCCACCCCTGGTTGTAACTTTGAATGATACTAAACGAACATTTAGTGTAGGTTGTAAATTGAGGACTACCTTTATTTTAAATGACAATGTGTTACATAAATCCTCATGAATCAGTACAGTTCAGTATCACCATTTTTATTAATAAATTGTGAAAAATCATATTGCTATGGTTCTACTTCCAAATTATAAAAATGTGATCTGTAGCTGCTCACAAACTGTACCCAGCTCACCCTAACTTTAAAAGGAAATATGGACATTACTTGTTTACATTATTGTATCTCATTACAGGTGTACTACATTATCATTTCTCCACTTGTGGATCAGCAGATATTTTTATGCCTTTCAAGAATAATATATGTGAGTTATGTCTTTTCAATGCAAATTTATTTCAGCACATGCACCTGGTGAGAGATGTTCTTTTTGGTAGCTATCTGGTCTTTTAGTATAATACTATTCTCTAGGTCATGACATTAATAATATTCCCAATTTATACATCAAAGTGATGATATATTTCAAAATTATGCATACCTACATAATGAGACAGATAAAGATTCTTTAGGAAAAAAGGTAATAAGTTTGATACATTCAACACCCAAAGATTCCTTATTAGCAGCCTAGACATATATAATTTCCTTAAATCAAAATATATATCTAAAATGGGATACTCATAAGTCAAGATATATAATCTACTCACCTATCCATTGAGGCAGTATTGATTTTTGCGAGGACTCTGTTAGATAAAATTCTTTGGGGAGGCAAATTTTCTGCTTCTGTTGTGGTTGAATGTCCATATTATCATCATTTATTGTTTGAAGCCTTCTCTAATTGTGATTCATTGGCAAGGCTCTGTCTCCAACCTGAAGATCTTGGATTGTGCAAAATCCATTAGGATTATGTCTCTAATTATATGAGCACAGATGAGAGGTGGGGGACACATCGTGAAAATGGATGTCTATCATATGCCTCGCCAGTTGTGAACTGGAGTCTGGGAAGAGATGTCAAGTTTGACCACACAAGTTCTACAAAGATGGAAAAGCAACCCTACACTATTGTGACATACAGCCAAAGTAATTAGAAGCTGCAGCTGCTGATAGAACCCACTGGCCAGCTCTATGCTGTGAAGTTTCCACTGGCTTTGAAGACAAGAAACATTTTAAAAGCCCATTAAAATAATGTATTAAATTATCATGTTATAAAAACTATATTAGGAGGGCAATAACGGATTATGAAATTGATGCAGGATAATACATTTTCCACCATTTTCAACCTCTGAATGACTTGACAATAGGTACAAGTGGTTAAGGCATCAATCTAGAAAACAGAAAACATGAGTTCTACTCCAGCCTTATACTGGGTGATCTTAGGTTAGTCACTTCTCTTAATCGTAAGAAGGAGGCAATGGCAACAAACCATTTCTGAAAACACCTTGCCAGGAATACTGCAGGGACTTGTCCAGACAGTCTCTGAGAATTGGACACAATTGAATAAAAATCCCAAAGGTGCTTTTTCAAAAGGCAATTGGGGTTTGTTTTCTCTGAAGATGTTTCACTTCTCATCCAAGAAGCAAAACATCTTCAAGAAAAAGCACCTTTGGGACAGCCATGACCTGGATGACTGAGAAAGCTCCAAAGACGAATGGAAAAATATAGTCCAGCCAGGGCCGAATTTAGATGAAAAGAGGCCCTAGGCTATTCCACTTATGAGGCCCTTTCACCAGTGGTGGGATTCAATTTTTTTAACAACAGGTTCTGTGGGCGTGGCTTAGTTGGGGGTGTGGCTTGGCAATCATGTGACTGGGTGGGCGTGGCTAGCTGGTCACATGACTGTGTAGGCGTGGGTAGCTCGTCATGTGACCGGGTGGGCGTGGCTATGTGCATAGGGACTACTCAGAGGGCTGAAAAAAGTCATTTCTGACTGGGCCTCGCACTTTTGACCGGTCCTCACACTTATGACCATCCTCACATTTATGCCCGTGCAGCTTTCTTAACAACCATGTCACTCATTTCACAACTGCTTCTCTTCACCATGGTGACAAGATAGGGCAAAAACGTAAAATGTGAGGACAGTCGTAAATTCGAGGACTGGTCAAAAGTGCGAGGACCAGTCAAAAATAACTTTTTTAGCCCTCTGAGTAGTCCATATGCACAAAAGGACTACCCAGAGGGCTGAAAAAAGTGATTTCTGACAGGTCCTCACACTTTTGACCTGTCTTCGCACTTATGACTGGTCATCATTTATGCCTATTGTAGCATTCTTAACAACCATGTCACTCATTTCACAACTACTTCTCTTCACCATGGTGACAAGATAGGGCAAAAACGTAAAATGTGAGGACAGTCGTAAGTTCGAGGACTGGTCAAAAGTGCGAGGACCAGTCAGAAATAACTTTTTCAGCCCTCTGAGTAGTCCATATGCATAAAAGGATACAGCAATAGAGAGGGATGAAGGAAGGGAAGGGAAATTAGAGTAGGAGTGAGGGTAAGAGAGGGAGGAAGAGAGGAGGAGAAGGAGAAAGGAAGAGGAAGTAGGGAGGAGAAGAAGAGGGGGAGGAAGAGAAAATAAGAAGGAAAGAAAAGAGAGAGGTGGTAGGTTTGAGGAGAAAGATTGCTGTACAATAAAAAAGATGAAAGGGAAGAAAGCCAACCCCAAACAAATATAAAGATATTAAGATAAAGAATGAATTGTTAAACTTTAAAGAATAAAAGAGAACAAATATGAATAAATAACAATAATTAGAAACACACATACAAACATACAATGTATTTTCTTTGAACAGAGTATTTGGCCGGTTCACAAATTTAAACAGTGTTTAGTCATTTCAATTAAATTTACAATTTCTATATTTCCTTTTTGTCATATTTATTCCTCATCTATTTTTGTAAAAAACCAATATTACCCTTCATCCTCATCTCTAATCTTAATCAAATTCAATTTTTCCCTTCTATTCTATATTATACCCCTTCCCATTGTCATCTATTTTTATATCCATCCTCACATTGGTTAATTATGTAATATTAGTTGTTTAATATAAATTCAACATTTTAATATAAATCAATTAGTTATATAACTACCTTTTTTGTATATTAATCAATATGAACATGAATATTCCAATTATTTCCATGCAATCCAATTTCTTACAAATCAATTAATTATATTTACCAATAATAATAAACCAAATAATTTCCCCCATATATTCCTCCAAACCACAACTTAACCATTTCTGCTTTCAACACAATATACAATTAATAGTATCTCAATTATTACAATTCCCTAGTTAAATAGAGCTTTTTTTCTTTTGTGTCTTAAAATCCTGAACTCTCCTCTTTTTCCCTAAATTTCCCATTGTTTGCACGTACCTTTTTTGGTGAGGAAAAAGAAAAGAATTCTGCCTGCCTAATTTTCCAACCTTGCAGCAACAGCAAAGCAGTTTCAGTTTCGTTTCTTTGCAAGGAAGCAGAAGAGCCCTGAGCAAAACAGCGGAGACAAATCAGCTGAGAGCCGGGAGTCCAATTAGCCTATGCTGAAGCTCCGTGGGCCAATAAAATTACAAAAAAAAAAACACCGAACCCTTTGTTAAATTGCTGGCTCCCCCGCCCCCCTGCCCCCAGAATCCCACCACTGTGTAGGCCCCTCTTGATCTTGAGGCCCTAGGCTGAAGCCTAGTTAGCCTATAGGAAAATCCGGCCCTGAGTCCAGCATATTTTAATACCGATTAATGTCAGCTATGAGGAAATTCAACTCCAGGAACAGATCTGGATTCTGTAGGATACACTGGGGATTTCACACTTGTTTCTTCTCCATTTAATGTTCTGCTACTAGCGTCCTGTGCTCCCCATTCATTCTCCACATTTTATGTCTTTTGACAGAAACATACCTTGCAACCTGAACAGAACTCAAGATCTTGATTTATATCTGAGTTGCTTTCTGAATAGTGGTGATTCCCTCCCAGTAGTTTCCTTTTGAGTTCTCAATCTGAAAACCATTGAGTTGATTAAGTTTTCATTCTGAAAACCAAATAGAAATAATACCCTACCTTGTGGAGGAACAGTGTTCTGTGTCTTATTTTTGCCTGTTCCACATGCTCCAACAGAATAGGCATGCTCCAAGTGACTCTTTTGGAAGAGAGTCATCTCATAGGATATGGGATAATACCTTTTCTATTACGGCACTTACCCTAATTATGTTACCCATGAGAGTTGACTGCCCCAATACTGGGGTATTAATCTATAGGAAAGCTTTAAATACTTGAAATTCCCTTGGATATTGGGACCAGGATATTAAATGAGATCCTCCTGTGAGGTGTAATATATCTTGATGTATCCTGACTGTATGCTTTGTGATTTATTTTCCGGCTGTTTTCTATTGTATTTTTGTTTTTATTGTTGTATGGTCTGGAGTTACATTTTTGCAAGTTGAGCACTAGGAATGAAGGAAGGAAGGAAGGAAGGAAGGAAGGAAGGAAGGAAGGAAGGAAGGAAGGAAAATGAAACACCTAGAAGATAGACAAGATCATAGAATCTGTCTCTTCTTTCCTTAATCCATACACAGTGATCAGTTGCTTTCTATGCAAAACCTTTATGCATACAATTTATGTGTGTATGTATTTTTATTATTTATATTCCATTTCTGTCTCCAAGAATTAGAGATAATTCATATGGTCTTCCTCTTTATAGCTGGATGAAGGTTAGACTTGTTGTGTCTCTAGTTATAAATCAATACTATAAGGATTTGTATTGTAATTCAGAGGTGTATGACAAACAAATTAACAAAATGTATTTGTTAATGTGATATAAAGAGATTATAAATGCATAGGGAATAATTCTGTGAATTGCATTTAAGTAATATTATAAATTGTAATTAATACAATAAAAATTAAGGTTACAAATTGGTTTCACCATTGTTCCACTCACTTCCTGACTTACTAACTTTTGGAGGGTTAGTTATACAGGACCCAAGATATACTACAACCTTTCTCAGATATATCTCCAAAGGATGAAAAAGGTTATGCAAAAATCTTGTTTCCATATTGATATCAATATTTATAGAGGCTATTCAACTGAAGGGCTAAGGAGGTCCCTCATTGGGGATTTTATCAGACTGATGCCTTATGCCCAATACTCTTCAACATCTTCATAAATGATTTAAGTGAGGGATAAAAAGAGAACTCATCCAATTTACAGATGACATTAAACTGACAGGAGTAGCTAACACCTCAGAAGATAGCTTCAAGATCCAGCAGGATCTCAACAGGTTTAAACACTGGAAAAATTAAATTTGGACGTGTGAAAAGTAAGGTTTTACATTAAGGAAGAAAAAAACAAATGCACAGGTACAGAATAGGTGGTACCTGGCTCAATAGCAGTAACTTCAAGAGAGATCCTAGTAAACAACATTTAAATATGAGCCAGCAGTGTGCTGCAGCCACCAAAAAATCCAACACAGTCCTAGGCTGCATTAACAGATGGATAGAATCAAGAGCATGTGAAGTGTTAGTACCACTTTATAATGCCTCAATAAGACCACACTTAGAATACTGCATCCAGTTTTGGTTGCCATGATGTAAAAAAAAAGATGTTGAGACTCTAGAAAGAGTTCAAAGAAGAACAACAAAGATGATTAGAAAGCTGGAAGCTAAAACATTTGAAGAATGGATGCAGAAATTGGGTAAGGCTAGCCTAGTGAAAAGAAGGTCTAGGGGCGACATGATAACAGTGATCCAATTTTTGAGAATGAGGGTGTCAACTCATTCTCCAAAGCAGAACAAGAAACAATGGATGGAAACTAATCAAGGAAAGATCCAATTTAGAGCTAGGGAGAAATTTCCTGATAGAACAAATAATCAGTGAAATGACTTGCCACCAAAAGTGAAGTGAAAAGATCGGACAGTGATTTGTCTGAAATAGTATGGGGTCTATTGCTTAAGCAGAGGGGGTAGATTAGATCCCCATCCCCCACACTGCAGCCCACTACCAGAACTTGAGCTATTCGGAACCAGGCTGCAGAAGTGGCATGCAAGCGTGCATGTGTGCATCCCTACTTGTGAAAGCAGCAGGTGAGCACGTACATGTGAACTCCATTTGCGTGAGTGGTGGGTGCATATGCCCACCACTCGTCCAAATGGAATTGCGTGTATGCATGTGTGCCACTCATGCAGAATCATGCCCTCCTCCCCCACCTGTTCGCAAAGGTGGAAAGGTTGGGGAACTCTGGACTAGAAGACCTCCAAGATCCTTTCCAACCCTTGTTATTCTGTACAATCATCAGAAATGCACTCTAAACACCTAGAAAGTTCTCAATCTTTTCTTAAGAATTCTGATGAGTTGTAAATTTTAGAGTGACAATTGCTATAAGGCCTCATTTGTACTGGTGAGACAGTGATAGGGCAACATTTGCTAGCTGACAATTATAAAGTAATTAAGCTTGGAATCCCGTTTTGTTATGGCAACTATAATATAGCTGCTTTATATAATGATGACATTCATGATATCATTTTACTACTGCATTTATGGCTGTAAAGCTGGCAATACCAACTGGTTAAATTCCTTGTGGCATGGAATCTTAAGGAGCATTCCAGTGAGTCAGGGCATGAATGTGTCAGAATAATTAATTTAGATGAGACTTTATCTCTTTAATCTTTCCATTTGGAAATTAATTCCATAGCACTTTTATTGGTGCTTCAAAAACCTTTCCACCCCTGTTATAATTGATTACAATCTTTGCTATCAATGAAAATAAACACTAGAAAAATTAAAACCATAGGAAAAGTTAAAAGAAACAACCAAGAAGTAAAATTGGGAAGGAAGTTATGAAAGGAAAAGAGAGAGAGAGGAAAGGGGAGGGAAGGGGAGAAGAGGGAAGGAAGGAAATATGGAAGGAAGGAAGGAAGGAAGGAAGGAAGGAAGGAAGGAAGGAAGGAAGGAAAGAAAGAAAGAAAGAAAGAAAGAAAGAAAGAAAGAAAGAAAGAAAGAAAGAAAAAAGAAAGAAATTTCATGTGGAATCTCAGTTATGTATAGTTAATCTGAACTTCCTACCCAATTAAATAATTTTTCTCCCACATGAAGTAGATTCTAAATTTTTAAACAGTTTTATTGGAATTCTAAAAACAGAAGGAGGGAAGATTAATTGTCTTAATAATTAGAAAGCTAAATGCTAACATTTCCCCCCATAGGATCTATCTCAATATTATTTCTCTTAGAGTTAATAGAGATTTCATTCTCCACAAGAAAAACAGCTTGTATGTGCTTTGATCAAAATGTTGTAATTGGAAAGTTAATTTTAAGTGTTGTCAGAATTGCATCTCTTGCTATCGTTCGGCTAGAAAAAGAAGATATTCATCAAGATATAGGAAGCAGGATCCATTAATCCTTTATTCTGTAATGGACATAAATAGTTCAATAATGGGATGTATAAATAATTCTCTGTCTCTCTCCCTCTCCCTCCCTCCCTCTCTTTCTCTCCCTTTCTTGCTCCCTCTCTCATTCTTTCTCTTGCTCCCTCTCCCCTTCTCTCTCTTCCTCCCTCCCTCCCTTTCTTTCTCTCGCTCCTTCCTCTCTTTCTCTCTCCCTCACTCTTCCCCCCTCTCCCTTTCTTTCTCTCGACACACATACTCACATACACAAAAACACACAACACACAAAATGTATAATGCATTGGATAATATTATTATTCTTCATCAGCAAAACTTTCACATACCAAAATTCACAAATAGTTTGTGAATGCATTAACCACAAATAGCAATCAAGATGAAGATACTCTCATAATCCCAGTGGTTTCAGCAAGGCCTTCACTGAACATGAAAGAAGATAACTACAGTATGTTAGTAACAACCTAGTATGCTCCTAAATAAACCTGCAGCTACAATGAACTTGCTCATGGATTAAGCATGGTTGGAAGGAGAAATATTCACGGGGCTGTCAGATTGGGTATCAAAGTAGACAAGATTGTAGTTGCAACATTGCAGCTCATAATTAATTAAGCTATAATTCACCATTGTATTGACTTCTTTAATAGTTAAAGATTTTCCAATACATTTACTAATAAATATTATTGATATGCAATATCAAACGGATATCAGATCATATTATGTGGGTCAGTGAGCCCTCTAATTTCCTACACCTCCAGCATAAAAAATAAAATCTGATTTCCATCTTTTCAAATCCATTATTTGCATATGCTCTCTTTGTCTAGATCAAGGTTCTCTAAAGTGATTTATATCAACCCCCAAAGGCTGATAAGACCCTTCAAGGGGTCAAAGTGATTTATTGTTATTATTATTTATAGCACTATTAGTTAAAGAATTATTTATTAAACTATATATAAAATAAATATTGGGAGACCAAAATCCTGTAAAGAAAAATGATCCTTCCAACCCCTTTCTATCAAAAATAATCCTTCCACTGTCATCCTGCCCTCATCCCATCTGTTGAAGCTTCTTGGATGAGAAGTGAAATGTCTTCCTCAAGGAAAAACCAACAAACAAGCAGTCCAGTTGCCTTTTGAAGAAGCATCTTTGAGATAGATATTAGGTGGTCAGTGAACCATCTGGAACTTTATGAAGGGGCTATTGAGCTGAAGAGTTTGGGGATTCTTGCTCAAGATATGTGTCTTAGGTGGACAGTTTGCTACCTTTTGTGATATGCCACTGTATGCACAACATATCAATCCAAATCTTAAACAAAACAGCCTATTTTCTTGCCTTCAAGGAAAAAATAGGTTGAGTTCTTTCAGGAAAGTTCTTACTGCTCAGGATAAACTATAAGCAAACAGATGGTTGAATGAAGTGGTTTCTCTTTACATTCCCATTTTATATCATTTGTGAACTACAAACAGTGGTTTTGAAAACATCAGTGGCTGTTTGAAGCAGATGAAAATGTATTTAAAAAAAAAAACACGAAAAAGCCAAATAGCTCAGCATGTCTCTTTCATTTTATGAAACCATTTTAAAAATGCAGAGTTTAGGTGAAGGAAGAGAATAAGAAATAATTACTGTTCATTTCTTTCATTCTAACACAGGAGTGAAATTATGCTCTGTGTTTATTTCTCCCCAGCACAAGATGACAAAAGGATTTCCAAGGTGAAGGTACAGGCACCCAGAATTCATATTCTAAAGCAAGTAAAAGGAAGTTGATTAAAAAGTAAAATACTCCAAGTAGGGGAGTAAAATCCCTGGAGGGTTATTGTAAGGATATGAATGGATTTCAAATAGAGAAAGTCAGATTCCAGGTTTTATTTGTAATCTACGTTGAATAGTAACAGAACTTTTAAATGAAAAAAATGTCACCTTTTGCAACATGAAACTTTTGAGCCAGTTTGTGGATATTGAAATATCATTTATTTGTTTATTTATTCGTTCATGTCCAGAAGAAAATACCACGCATAGAAAACATTGACAAAATTAAAAACAGAAGAAAAATATGAGAAGGTCCTACCCCCAAATTTGGGATAACAGCTAGGCTTTTAAAGATTTAAGAGCTGTGGTGGCGCAGTGATTAGAATGCAGTACTGCAGGTTACTTCTTCTGACTGCCGGCTGCATGCAGTTTGAATCTCACCAGGCTCAAGGTTGACTCAGCCTTCCATCCTTCCATGTTGGTAAAATGAGGACCCAGATTGTTGGCAATATGCTGACTCTGTAAACCGCTTAGAGAGAGCTGTAAAGCATTGTGAAGCAGTATATAAGTCTAAGTGCTATTGCTATTGTTTGCAGACATTCTTTAGGGCAGTTGCCACCACAGAGAAGGCATCCTATTTTAAGAGAATATGATATAAATCCAAGATATCTCTGAATATCTTATCTCTGCCATGGATCTTTTAGAAATCTTTGGACAACCCATTGATACTATTGCAATTGTACTTTGGCCACTGAATACTAAATTTATTACAAGAAATGCTTCCAATTCTTTTCCCTTGATGCGTATCAAATGGCTGTATATGAAAGAAGAGGAATTTTTTTTTAAAGGAACAAAATGTGCTATAGGTAAACAGCTCATATATTTGTTCTAGAATATAGGTGACTTCAGAATACATTGTATTATATATGTGGAGAACTCATTGTTATGGATAACTTTGTTATGGATAACTCATTGTTATGGATAACTCCCATCTAAAGATGTTAGATGGGAGATGGAAGTTTGGTCACATGCTTGTCAAATGCTGGGCCAAAATCTCCCTTGCAATTTACCAAGTTTCTTCCTTGAAAGAAAGAAAAAAAAATCCTGTTGTTCCACTGTATTCTTGGAATGATTGAGAATTTATTTCAATTTTTTCTTTGAAGTTTTGAACACAATTTGTTGTTGGAGGTGACAGAGGATCTAGTACAGTGATGGTGAACATTTTGGGCTTCACATGTAAAAAAAATTCAGAAAATATCTACCTGGACTCTGCTGGTATGTCATCTCCCTCTCTCTCTCTCTCTCTCTCTCTCTCTCTCTCTCTCTCTCTCTCTCTCTCTCTCTCTCTCTCTCTCTCTCTCTCTCTCTCTCTCTCTCTCTCTCTCTCACACACACACACACACACACACACACACACACACACACACACAAAAAGAAAGAAAGAAAAAGAAAGAAACAATTCATAACAAACAGTAATAAATTAATTTAAAATTAAATTATTTCAATTTGTTATTTAATACATACATACTTATATAATTGTAACTATTTTTAAAAACTATATATACAAGGATGCTCCCATGGGGCCTGGAAACTTTGGACAATGGTCTTTCAGCCTTCAATAAGAGCAGGAAAGAATGTCTTGTTCTTGGGAGATTTTCAGAGACTCCAGAGGCTGCGCAAAAGCAGTGTGATTTCCCAAGGGTTTGAAGACTAGTGTGTTACCAAAATTGACATGGTGAGGTTCACCATGACCACACTATTATAACCAGTTTCTGTTCAGTTATTCTAAAGTATCCCTCACTCATCTGAAGCAGTCAATTAAAAAGTCTCCCCACAGTGTTTTTTGTTTGGGATTTAATCAACACATAGGAGCAGTGGTGGATTTCAAAAATTTTTACTACCGGTTCTGTGGCTGTGGCTTGGTGGGTGTGGCATGGCTTGGTGGGCGTGGCTTGGTAGGTGTGGCAGGGGAAGGATACTGTAAAATCTCCATTCCCACCCCACTCCAGGAGAAGGTTACTGCAAAATCCCCATTTTCTCCTGATCAGTTGGGACTCGGGAGGCAGAGAATAGAAGGGGGCGGGACCAGTCAGAATGTTTACTACCGGTTCTCCGAACTACTCAAAATTTCCGCTACCGGTTCTCCAGAACTGGTCAGAACCTGCTGAAACCCACCTCTGCATAGGAGGCCAGGGATCCTACAGATTGCTATGAAGAGGTTTACAAACAAACCAAAATACTACTTCACTTTGATTTCTTTATCATTAATAACTGCAAAACTGTCACCATGCACCTGTAAGAATATGTCAAAAACTCTCTTCTTTATTCTATTTCTAAAACTTTTTTTATTATTATTTTTCATCCAATTAAAGAAGATCTAATGGTACCCAAACAAAAACAGGAGCATTTTTTTAAAAAAAATTGCTACAAGGTATCTGTTCTCGGAAAAGGGTGAATTGAAATCTTAAAAACCTGTGAACTCCTTGGCACATACTTTCACCATGTGCTGAGGGCAGAGTGTACCACCTTTTGTTTAACTTTATTACTAGGTTCATTGTGTTTGCTTATGAGTAAGAATCTATTCATACTTTTTCACCAGTGGGAGGGAATGAGAGAGTTAGGGTGTGATGAGAAAGTATGGGAAGAATCTGCCAGAGGGCAGATAGGCTTCCCTAGAAAAGGGAGACGTACATGGGTAAGAATTTATACATACAAAATGTTCTTGGTTTAAATGGTTTCCTTAAGGTATTTTACCCCACCCATCCTTAGAAAGCCATCTAGCCTGTATCTTCCTCTTCTGTGAAACAAACATGTTGAAAAATATGGAATGCAAGGGCAGCACACTAGCAAATCTTATTCCTATATAAATTCCTCTGAATATGGAAATTTACAAGAATTTTGAACATGTGAAAAGAAAGCAATGCGATTGAAAGTTTTTTTGATTTGAAGATTTTCATGCTAAAGTATAAACATGAATGAAGAGTAGAGTAAGGTGTGGCTTCTTTAATGCAGAATATGTTTTCATTTTTGAAATTAATGAAAGAGATATTGTCAGAGTTGTTTCAATGAAAACCCCAAATGTGGCTTGAGGGTGGAGCTGAGAAGATATGAAGTTAAAGATGTTAATAATGTGAATGTTTTTATTGCTGTGGTTCAGGAACTCTTCTAGACAACAATGTTTACATATGTTGATGGTTTATGGTTGAAACAAGGAACAAAGAAAATTTTCTTCAAACTTTGAAAACTTTGCAGAGTATTTCACACAGGACATAATTTAATAATTTATTGAATATCCTGCTTCAGAATCTTATCTTGGACTTCACTCTCATTTGGCAGATTATTAATGCTGAACCCTAAAGAGTATTACAACTCATGATTCAGGTCTTATCAAAAAACATATGATATCATATGTTGTCCATAAAAACCTGCAAAATGCTATTGTAAGTTTATTTGGAGGTAAATTCCACTCTATAGAAAATATTTAAAGTGCTGATTTAAAAAAAAAATCTGGAAGAGTTTCACTGGATTCTTGGAGAAGAATGAGACAGAAGCCAACAGGCAAAAACAAATAAATAAATCAAGAGATTGTAGTTGTATCAGTGAAAGCTTATCTATCTGAATAACAGCTTAATGCAAATGAAAATAGATTTGAGAAGAAGCATTTCAAATTATTCAAAGTGGTTCTGCCATAGTTAACTTATCATAAATGAGGCTGGGAAATTCCTTTTATAGTTTCCATGACAGTATACTAATCCCAAACTAGCATTAAATGTATCTTACTGAAATCTATGCAATACCGGCTTCCTTAATTTTCTCCAGCTGTAATATGTGCTTCTCCTTCTTTTCGTTCCTTGGGACTTAATGGTATCTTTTCATCGAAAGCCTCTCAGAGAAATTCTGTTACTTTGTACCTACCAATTCTTGTTCAATTTGATAAAAGAAACACTGCTTAGAATTGCTTTCAAAGAAAAGTAGAAATTTGGATTTCATAATGTGATGATCTTGCATTTATTTAGAGGCAAAGGGGCCAAAGAAATGTATGACTTTGTATGGTTGTTGCTCTTTTAATTTCTCTAGCTTCATTAAATCCCCCACAAAGACTTCCTGGAGTTTTTCATATGGATTTTTTTTAAGGAATTGTGCTTCTGTCATGACATTTATGGATGTTCTTCACCATTCAGTCAGAACTGAAGAAGCTTCTTGGATGACAAGCAAAATGTCTTCAGGGTAAAACAAAGTCCAGTTGTCTTTTGAAAAAAAGCAACTTTGGTACAGTTTTGACTTTGAGGATTTATTGCATAATATTGGAAATCCTCAGAAGACCTGGCTCTGATGACTCACTTGGTTTTGTAGAGAAGCATGCAAACCTACGGTTCGTTAGTGCCTTGAAAACCCTCCCTCTGTCTTTTTAACTTTATTTTTTTTATTCCTCTTTTAACTGATTTGAACAGGGATATAATAGCTTATATGTTTACATGTTTTAATTTAACAACACCCAGAGTGGCTCTGGGAGGGGTAGGCACTCTCTAAATCTGCTCTATAAGTAAAAATAAAATAAACAAAACCATTTATCTTTCCCTTGGAAACATTTTTAATAATTTTCTCCCAATTTTTCAATCTAGGAAATATTTGAGAAAGGCCACTCAAACACTTCTTATGTCAGATCCTGATAATGTGATTGTCTATTTGATAGAGAAAAAAGGCACACATAATGAAAGCTGAATGAAAAAACGGCTCAGTGGCTAAGATGCTGAGTTTGTCGATCGAAAGCTTGGCAGTTCAGGGGTTCGAATCCCTAGAGCACAGCATGAGCTCCTGTTACTTGTCCCAGCTTCTGCCAATCTAGCAATTCGATACTTGTGAAATACTTGTAAAAATGCAAGTAGAAAAATAGAGACCACCTTTGGTAGGAAGGTAACAGCGTTCCATGCGCCTTTGGCATTTAGTCATGCCAGCCACATGACCACAGAGACGTCTTTGGACAGCGCTGGCTCTTTGGCTTTGAAATGGAGATGAGCACTGCCCCCTAGAGTCAGGAACAACTAGCACATATGTGTGAGGAAACCTTTACCTTTACTTTTAATCTGCATTACCAATATTTGGTGATGGTTTCTGTTCAAGATATATCCATAACTCAAATGGCAGGAAGATAAAGTTGAGAAGGTCTGGGATCAGCAATGTCCCAGTTCCATAGATGGTGCTAGGAGCTAACTACAGTATATAAGAAATTCAGGGCTAATTTGTTAAGAGAATCTTTGGCTAATAATCTCTACTAATTCCCTCAACACTGTCAAACTACTTACTAAGTCTGCACTATTATTAATCTTCTCATTGTTCCAACCACCCATCTCCTTCCACTTATGACTGTATGACTGTAACTTTGTTGCTTGGATCCTTATAATTTATATTGATATTGTTTCCTGATTGCTTATTTGTACCCTATGACTATCATTAAGTGTTGTACCTTATGATTCTTGATGAACGTATCTTTTCTTTTATGTACACTGAGAGCGTATGCACCAATCACACTTGGCCAATAAAAAATTCTGATTCTAATTCTACTAGTTAACTATTACAAAGATAATAATGGCTGAACTAAGGCATTGTCCCATCTTTTGAAGCATATTCGTTATTGCCCATAAGATTGATTTCTACTGTGATATTGGAAAACCAGAGATGGTTTGAAAAGAATGCGAAATAAAACTAAGAAACATCATTCAGCAGTTATTCTTTAACCTATTTCATCAGCTGGTATATGCTAAAAGGGAAATCTTTCAAAATAAACCAGTTTCTGATAATTCCAAGAATTACATAAACAGAAATGAAAAGGATACCTCTGTCAAGAAATTCGCACAGGATCAAAACTGAGTTCACTAGCTTAGTTCTGGGTACTTTTATCCTCCCAATTGGTTGCTTTACTAGGATGGGAAAGAAAACTGACTGTGTATTGGTGCTATCAAAATTTCAGAAATACAACTCTTCATTTTGGAATGTGGAATTCTGAGTACAATTTAACTGTGAGAAGCCAACTGATAGAGTCGACAGTTTTTTCTTAAATGTGTTTTCTTAAATTTATCATTGCCTTTGAGGGGACAGTCTGTGGTCCAGGGATGTATGCAATCTTTAAATTCCATTCTTTTCTAGGGACAAATGGTGAAATTTGGTTGTGTAGTTTTCTGCTCTCTTAAGGCTGGAAATATAAAGAAACCAGTGGTGGGTTGCCCCCGGTTTAGACCGGTTTGCAAGAACGGGAGGCTCCACCCACCGCCCCGGATGTTGTCATAGGCGATGTGCACATGCGCAGAAGCTTCTGCACATGCACAGGAGCTTGGTGCATGTGCAAGCGAAGCGAGTGCGTGCGCGATCCCATTGCGAACTGGTAGTAAAGGTAAGTAGAACCCACCCCTAATAGAAACCATATGAAAACTACCATAGGGGCTTAAGGAAAACAAAGACAAATCTCAAAAGTGTTTCCTAAAATCCAAGAAACCAAAAATCCTAATCCACACACAAACACACACACACACACACACACATACACACACACACACACACCCTGCAGCCTTTACTATCTTCATCCTATATTCTCCCAGTACTTGCATTTCTCCCAAATGTTGACTGTGGCCTTCAGCCATCAAAATGTTGCCATCCTTGTCCTAAGTAATAAATAGTCCCACATGGAACTATTCCAACTTTCAATTTTCCTGGATTGGGTAAGAAACTAATCTCTTTTTCTCTCTCCGTCCTTCTAGTCATTTATCTAGAGAAGACCAAACTGAAAGCTTCTCTCTGCAACAGTTTCTGATTTGGAACTTAAGACAAATTTCCCTACCAAATTAGTACCAGAGTTTGTTAAGTGCCTCATTCATTTGCAAGCAAGATACCACACTCTAAAATAATTCTAACATTGTTCTTTTTTGTCTAGATATAAGCCTTTAGCTAATGTTTCAAATTCATGAGGCATAAGTGCAGTTGTAAGTTACACACTCCTGGGTCTGTGGAATGGGGCTTAGACAAGTGAGTGAGAAAAAATATCTTTACAAACTTATTGATTTGTCCCAAGAGAGTTACATTCTTGATAAATATGAGATGGGAGCATGTGTGTTGTGTGCATACATATATACCAGGGAATTCAAGACCGAAACTAGGGATTAATCACTGTCACTATCTCTACCACTGATGAAATAGCAAAAATATTAATCTAAAAATCAAAGTCTCATGGCATCCCTTTCCAGACAAGTGATATACTGTTTAAAATTGCAGCTTTATTCAACCCTGGAAGGATGCTGGGGGAAAGGTAATAGGTAAAGTCAGCAATCCTTGGTCTACGGCTTTAAAATGTTTATTCTTCACCACTTAATCTTGGCTTTGTTTATGGTGACAATTATCATCCTTGAGAGATTTATACCTTCCTTTGAAGTTGACAAAAGGAAGGTTCAGCCTGATTCTATTGCATTTTATCAAATGTCAAGAAAAGATCTGATGGTTGTAATTTATAATAAATTCACTGGCAGGGTTACCTTGAGGTTGATAGATAAAACCAACCCAATTCTGAAATATGCATGTTTGTTTTGTTTTTAATAAGAAATGTTCACCCTGATCAAAATACTTATTTAGAACAGTTTGGGGAAAAGATAACTAGCCTGGGTCCCTATTTATAAAAATTGAATCTCTGGCTGTCATTTGTCCTACCCATTGAACTGACCACCTTCTCTCTGCTGTTAGTAGATTGTGCAATTCCATTATTGACACTTGTCTTTTAAGATGCTTAGTTCTGTCATGGTACACATAGCTCAGAGACTGGAGCTATATGTTTCTTGTCTTGAAAGTGAAATGACCTTTATAGGCTATTATGGACTATAAGTCTTCAGACCTGGATGATCTCTTAAAGCCCATAAGAAAAGAAATATGGACAGGTTTGACCTTTGCATTAACAAACAACACAGAGCCTTGAAACTGGTTAACTTAGTATAAATCATACTAAGAGCCTGGACTTCAGTCCTGGTCAATTCCAGAGACCAGAAGAAAGGAAACTTCCACCTAGGTGTTATAAATCTTGTACAGCAACATGGGCAGCTGCCCTTTGGAGATGGCTCATATGTCTTTAATGTAGCTTTCTCTAGCCTGGTGGTTTCCAAATGTGATGAACTTTAATTCTTATATAGATAGTCCTTGACTTAAGACCACAGTTGAGGTCAAAATGTATGCTGCAAGGCAAGACAGTTGCTAAGTGAATTTTGCTCCATTTTATGAGCTTTCTTGCGATAGATGTTCAGTTAGTAGCAAAGTTGTTAAGTGAAACCAACTTTTCCATTAACTTTGTTTATCAGAAGGTTGCAAAAGGTGATCACATGACCTTGGGACACTGCAACCATTATAAATACATGGCACTTGCCAAGTGTCTGAATTTAGATCATGTGACCACAGGGGGGCAGCAACAGTTGTAAGTGTGAAAAATAGTCATGTACTCTTTTCAGTGCCATTGTAACCTCAAACAGCCACTAAATGAATGGTTGTAAGTCAAGGACTATTTGTAATTTCTATTCAGCCAAGATCATTCTAAATACAACCTAGAGATTATGGGAACTAAAGTAAAAAAAAAAAAAAATTACATGTTAACTTATTGCAAAAGACTGCTTTAAGCAGATAATATTTTGAAATTGGTTGGTCCTTTTAAAAGCTGTTTTAAATCTTTTCCACGACTAAGTCTACTGCTCCTATCAATTGGGATGTAGCTGAACTTCATTGTGGAAAACCTGGATCAACTAGCCAAGATTTCCTTAAACAAATTCAGTTTGCACAGGTTGCTCTGGAACATCTCATGCCCTTCTTGTTCAATGAATTAGGCACCCAATGAATAGTTTTTGAAAATGTACTTTATAAATTACAATATAAATATATCAGTATATTCAAGCAACTCAGGCTAATTTTTAGGACTCTTGAGTATGAAGAATCGGAGCACTGGAAAGGAAACAAGTTGGAGAATGAGACCAATATCAGGCCACTAGGAGTGCATTATAGTGCAATATTGCAGGCTAACTATGTTTACTGCTGGAAATTTGAACTTGACGGGACTCAAGGTTGACTCAGCCTTCCATCCTTCTGAGGTCAGTAAAATGAGAACCCAGATTGTTGGGAATAATATGCTGATTCTATAAATCACTTAGATAGTGCTGTAATGGAGCCTATATAAGATTATTATTATTATTATTATTATTATTATTATTATTATTATTATTATTATTATTATTATTATTATTATTATTATTAATTTAATTTGTATACCGCCCTTCTCCCAGAAGGGACTCAGGGCGGTGAACAGCCAAAATTAAAAAACATAAAAATACAAAAGTTAAGATAATTAAAAAGAATTAAATCACTAGCTTCCCAATTTAAAACCCCCAAATCCATAAAATTTAAAATCCCAATTTAAAAACCATTTAGGCTAGGCCGGCTTGATGGAATAAAAACGTCTTCAGGGCTTTACGGAAGGTCCGGTGGTCCGGGATCAATCATATTCCAGGAGGCAGCTCATTCCACAATAGCCTAAATGCTATTGCTAAGCTAATCCTTGGCAGACATAGGATAAGTATCTCCTGAAGATTGTGAAATTAGAAGTGTTAATACCAAGGATCCATTTACTACTGGAACTAGACGGAATGGAGAACTAGAGAAAGATATTTTCCTGGAGAGAAGAAAGAAATATAAAAACTTAATATTAAAGAGTGTAATAAGCAATAAGCTGACCAAGGTTATCTCGAGATAAGATGAGTGTTCTATAAAAGAAAGAAAGAAAGAAAGAAAGAAAGAAAGAAAGAAAGAAAGAAAGAAAGAAAGAAAGAAAGAAAGAAAGAAAGAAAGAAAGAGGGAGGGAGGGAGGGAGGGAGGGAGGGAGGGAGGAAGGAAGGAAGGAAGGAAGGAAGGAAGGAAGGAAGGAAGGAAGGAAGGAAGGAAGGAAGGAAGGAAGGAAGATTTAAAACAGGCAGGGTTGATCAAATGTGTTGAAACTGTTATGTCCTTATAAGGACATCTGCCGGGGATTGGCTAATCCTCCGGCGGGAGATTTAAAGAACTGTCATTGGGCGGCTGAGTCTGCCGGAGCGTATTTAAAGAGCCCCGGCAGCACAGCCGCTTGTCTTATTCCTGTGCTTGAATAAAGTGCTGAATGGACCAGAGCTGGTCGCGTCTTTCTTTCCCTGCGCCGATCTAACAGAAACAATAAATAATGTTTCTGTTTTGAAGAAAAAAAAAGTCCTCTAGAAGCTTTTCCTTCCTTCCTTCCTTCCTTTTTAAATATGTTCTCTTTTGAGGGGCGTTTGCTCCTTTTATATTCCACATTAAACATTTATAATTCATAATGAGGCCAAGGTTTTAGAAAAGTCAGTACCTGCAGCACCTAGTGTGGCCCTCTCTTCACTGTCTTATATCTGCTGTGACATTTGTTTAGTCTCATCTGTCATTGTCTCCTCCATTTCTTTAATGTTTTTTTTTTAAAAAAACTCTTGTTTTCTGCAGAGCGTTCAACTTAAATATCTATTTTTAAAAGGAAAATTAGCCTTTGTAACTTCTCCATTTAAATGGAGCTTTCTTCTGTTTAAGTTTGCCTGTCTGAAAAAAATACTCTTTTCTCTTATGTAGTATTTTAATTAGAATTTCCTTAAGTATAATTACATCTGTATTATCAATTCTCAATCTAGTACAGCGGTGTCAAACTCAATTTCATTGAGGGCCACATCAGGGTTGTGTTTGACTGGGGGGGGGGCAGACTGGGGGGATGTGGCCAGGTTGGGCATGGCCATCTTGACAACACTTGTGTCAGGGACATATGTGCTGGCCCAAGTGCTCTGCCAGCAAAAACAGCTCCATTTTTGGTCATGACGGCTTCCTGCTGCCCTCTGCCAATGAAAATGGAGCTCAGGAGGGTGCATGTGTTTTCACTGGCAGAGGCACTGAGCTCCATTTTCATTGGCAGAGATACCATGGGCCGGTCCTTTCCTGTTTCCAGGATGTTCCCATGGGCCAGATCTAAGCATCCTGTGGGTCAGATTCAGCCCACGGGCCTTGAGTTTGACACCTCTGATCTAGTATCTAGTATCATGTCATACTGGACATGGCTGCCTGTGCTACCACCATGAAGCAATTGTTGGGGCATGGATGATCTGTCTGTGGGGGACCTGAGATAAGCCGATGCAGTGTGTGTGGAGCACACAACACTGCCTTGCAGCAGTGGCACTGACATGCTGCACAGCTTCCTGCTCTGTTGCAGCCGTGAGCAAGCAGAAGTGGGCCTGCTGTATATGGAAAAAAAATAAGACATATCCCAAAATAAACCCTGGTGCTTATTTTAGAGCCTCCAAAAATATAAAACCAGGTCTTATTTTTGGGAAAACATGATATTATCTTTTTTTCATGATTCCCCTTTTATTATTTTTAATGTTTTTTGTAATTACATAATGAATTTTGGTATTTTTATATTTATTGTTCTATTGGATTATTGCATATAACTCAGAATCATTTTTTGATGTGATGGGTTGCCGTATACAATTGGTAAATAATTTAATAAATAAAATAAGCATATTTAATCCTATAAACAATATCAATGTTTGTATCAATGTTATCTTCTCCTAATTCAGGAAATTAAAGACTTAACAACCTTTTCTCTGATACCCTCTCCACCTTCTTATGGAGTAGCTGCAAAATTATTCTCAATATTAATAATGCCAAAGTGTCTGAATTTTTCTCCATCTCTTGTTTATAACTTCTGTTTTACTTTACAAAGTTTTCACTTTGTCGGAAAATTGTTTTGTCTACAAGGGTCTAGGACAACTCGCCACAAGACAACTCGCCAACTCGCCACAAGACAACTCGCCATGGTAGAATTACATAATATCAAAAAAATGGTGAAATAGAACAATTAAAGATGCAAAAGGAGGGACAAGATGAAATTTGAATGACAAAAAATAAAATATTTTTTAAATTATTTTAAATAATTGTCTCACAGTGAGTTGTCCTTCAGCAAGTTGTCCTGGGAAAGTTGTTCCATGATGAGTTAATTGTGGTTTCTTTTTTTCTCTCTTATCAACAATTTATTGATTTCACTGCTAAAGCTGGTTCCTTGGCAGTGCTGCTTCTTGGTTTTGAAAGGGAGCACTTAGGAGTGACCCAAGATTGCTTTTGTATGATCATGGGCCCAGTGGGGAAGGGAGTCTTGAAGAATCTACTTCCCTCTGGAAGCAATTGAATAGTTATTGGGCATATCCATCTTCCTATCAAGCAGTTTCATTTTCTAAGTATGCAGGAATTTTAACTCTCACTTTTTTACTTATATGCAGCTTTTATATGAACTTCTAATACAAAAACTTGATCAAACTTTAATATTTATTCAAAGAATTGTAAAATCTGAAGCTTTATCTTTAGATAAAGATTTTTATCCAGTTCCAGATCAAAGAGATAATCTCACAGCTGAAGAACCAGCAAGGTGGATTTCATTAGTTATTCTGAAATTTAAGTCTGTATACTTCTCCAACATTACAGCTAGAAGGGACGAAGACAAATTCCTTTCTTCTATGAAGGAAGAGGGAGTCTTGATGGATTTATTACAGCTAACTGGTAACTACTTCTGCTTGCACTCTGACTTGAAGATACATATATTTTGGACACTGAATTTACTACATTTAATTAAACAATTAACAAGAGAAGCTATTAAGAAACAAACATAGATTTTTGATTCAGGAAAATCTATTTATAACTTTTGGGATGATCCAGGATAGTCAAGATGTCATGGTAAATTTTCTATGAGTGGATTACAATAGCAGTTTGTTAACAAAGAGTTTTGAAACTTTAATTTTATTCTATTTTACTATTATTGTTTTTACTGTTAACTATTTTGTCACTAATATAACATATATAGAAAACAGGTCAACAAGTTGCTAATATATTTAGTAATTTAATTTTTTTTAGGAGGGTCTGTTTCCCAAGGGATGGGAGCTAACGTAGTAATATATTAATCAGTATTCAACTAGAGGGGATCGTATCTATATAATGTGTTTAGATGTACCTTTTTAATGTTCTGATTGCTTTGTGTCTTGTTTTTTTTTTCTTTTATGTCTTCTTGGATTATTATTTAGTTTTGTATTTTGTATGTTAACTTTGTTCTGACTAAAGTAAAAAAAATACAGGAAAATAAATTTCTTAGATCATGATTTTATTAAGCTTTTTGTTTTTAAATTGAAATCCTTTAAAATAGCATATATCGTATTTCCACCCTTCTTAATTAAAAAAAAAAAACACACTCATTGAAAGTCTTTGATCTTTATTAATGTTTGGAATATCTCATTTAAGTTATAAAGTAATTAAATCATAAAGTATTTAAGAAGGTAAGGATTTTGGTAGTCAAATCTCTGTGAAGACAGCATAGGACTTAAAGGCCAGTGGTGGATTGCTCCCAGTTCGGTCTGATTCTATAGAACTGGTAGTCAAAGCGGCAGGAGGCTCCGCCCACCCACCATTACATCATCATGAGTGATCTGAGCATGCATACACGCTTCTGTTGCAAACGGTAGTAAAGGTAAGTGGAACCCACCTCTGTTAAAGGCATGTTGTAAGTACTTTAGTCCCAAGCTGTTCAAGCCATAATAGATGACAAGAAACTATATTCCCATGGTCTGTTCATAATGAGCAGCTCTTCTGGAGCACAACTGGGTGATTCCCTAATTTCTCCTTCCTCCAGAAAAAAACCTGTCAGCCAGAATGATTTCCTGATTGACAAGTCACTTGCAAAGACGTCCATGGAGATTCTGAGTCATCCAGATCATGATTGTCCCAAAGGTGCTTTTTCAAAAGGCAAGTGGACTTTGTTTTTACTTGTAGACATTTTGCTTCTCATCCAAGAAGTTTCTTCAGTTCTTTCAGTTTTGAAGAAGCTTCTTGGATGAGAATGAAACTTATTCAAGGAAAAACAAAGCCCAGTTGCCTTTTGGAAAAAGCACCTTTGGGACCCTTGCAGAGACATCTAACTGTCCATAATACTTTAACCCAGTAGTTAAAGAACATTAACAGTTTCTTAAAGATGGGTAAAATGTCTGATGCCAAATTTTATAACTAAGATTCTTTTAGAAATAATCATTAATGAACGTATTTTCTAAAAGAGACAAAACATGGATGAACTTCTCAAATTTTCAGATGAAGATTCTCCTGCCAAACTCTGCATAAAGTTTATTGAGGGTGAACTGGAAGGAGGGGAGAACAAAATGACTTTCCTTATGTTAAAATAGCCTTAAGTGATAATTCAATCTTAACTACAATGTTTTCATGTATCTCATGGTATTTACTAGACTAATAGTTAGCCTTGCTGGTTTGACCTGTTCCACCTTGAAACTGAAGAACAGAATGATTCTCAGAACCTTAATTTCATTATTCAAAACTCCATGCTGGTACTCCTGCCTATTAATGGAAATTAAGTTTATTATATGTAGTTGTTAGATAGGAGCACAGAATAAATGTTAACCACATGTTTTCTACTGCCATACTCACATGCACCAACCAGCAAACATTAGAGTAGTCAAAATATCCAGAAGTCACCAACTTTATTGGACTTTATTTGACAGATTCAAATTCCTACTCATACATAGACATCCTATATGACTGACTTATAAGATTGAGATGCATGTCAAAAGAAGTGCAATCACTCTTGTCATCTTGAATTCCTTGGAGGAAAAGCTGAGAAAAATGGAAATCAAGCCATTTTACAGCCGAGAAGGTATTAAAAGGTGAGAGAATACATCATTCCTGTTGTAAAGTAAAAATACAATTGGCCTGTAATGATTTGAACCTTATGGTAGACTTGGGCAATAATATGAATCCAAGGTATTTTGGTCAGCAGAACATCTAGGTCATTGTAATTGTGACAGTGCTTGGAAAAATATTCTTATATGTTAACAGAGGTCAACAAAATAAAAGTTTTCATTAATAGGCTAGAAGTCAATGATGTTTATTTTTTTCTTCAACATTTTATATGATTCAAGTTATCCATCAAGTCCACTATTGGAATGTTGGTAGAAGTTGGTTGGCCAACAAATAAAGACAGCTACCTTACTATCTATACATCAAGAGTGTTCTGACCTAGGCTTCCTGAGACAGTAAAAAGCACACAATTAGTCCCAAAAACCCTCTGTTTATTTCAATGGCTGTGAATTCTGTTCATTCACAGCCCGTGATGAGTTACAAATAGTTTGTAAAGAGTCCCAGAGAAGTCTGCCACAGTCCTTTGGGATAAGGCTGATAAGCACCCACCTTTATTTCTCTTGGCACAGTGCCAAAGACCTAATTGGCAATTAGTTTTGCAAGGCCACATGGAGCACTTCTGAATTTAAACAGACCAGCAGGAACAAAGTTGCTTCCTGCAAAAGGCTCACATGCCTTTGCTCCTCCTTTATGTCTTATGGAAGGGGACAATCATCTCCAAGCCTTACTCCTGAGTCACCCCTTTCGTCTTAACTATTCTTGCCTTCTGGCAGCTCTGTGCTGCCAGACACAGAGGCTCCCCCTGTCCCCCTGTTCCTCTGCCTCACTGATGTCAGACTCTGGAGGCTCCAGAGTCAGCACATAACTTCCAGATGGCCCTGACCCCATCTCTACCTCCAATACAGAGCCCTTGTCCGAGCCTTCCCCAGACTCCAGGACTGGCCTATGTTCCTCCCCAGCCTCCTCCCTGTCTGACTCTGCTGCCAGCTCTGCAGGCTGCTGGCAGACCACAACAAGAAGGTTCAGACACTTTTCACTTGCAACCACACTGTTGCAAAACAGGTTGTTCTTTTGTTCTTTTCCTTATTTGCTTCCCACTATTTCCATATCTTTGAGAAAGGTTTAAATTTCCCTTTGCTTCCCAAACAAGCTTTCATAAATGTATCAGAGATTATTCTATTCTCTGGGGTTCCCTCACCCACTCCAAGCTTCAGATTTGATCTCCCACTTCACATTTGTGATCTTTCCTTGAGGAACCTTACACAAACTGGGATAGAGAATCCATCAACCCACTGGCTTTATTGCTGCTGATCTGCCACATTTGGAAATGTTTTGCTCACATGTTCCAGGTTCTTTCATATTTTTCTCATTTTGATGTAATTAAGGCCACATGAAGAAAAGTGATGGGGGGGTGGGGGGAAGCACCTATAAAGCAAATCTGAAAACTGTCTCATATCTCTATATGGGATAGCTCTAGTTTTGACACTTTGCTTTTATCTCCATTGAAGCCCTCCTGTTTGCCATTTGTCCAAAATGTTTCCTAAAGGATGAAATGCTCTTGATATATTTTCACATTCCAAGAAATTGTGTTCTCCCCTCTTCCCTATGGAATTTTCCAAGACTTCATTCCAATTCCTGTAAATTAGCTATCTCCATTTCTTGCCTTTTCAGCTGTATTAAGAGGGAAGACTTCCAGAAAGTATTAGACTGAGATTGTAGAAGGACATATGGTTGCCACTTGAAGGTACAATAGAGACACAATTGCATGCAAGCAACTCAGGATTCTATTCAGGCACAATAGCCTTCATAGAGAAATAGAAACAAATAAAATATCCATCAAAGCCAGTTGATCCTGGGACATGAAGTGAAATGAACTTTCTGGCCCCAAGATAGAATCTCTCTTACGTAAGAGCTGCTATTCCATCCAACATTTGAAAGAACATTGGGCGAAATTGGGAATGTGTGGCTAGAGAGGGGGGAAAAGACAACAGCAGCAGAAGTATGCTGGAAATATGAATTATGACATCCATAACCATTCAAATTCTCAAAGAAAAAAAGCTTGATAAAACAGCAAGGTGTCAGCTGCCTTCAGAAAGATGAATGTGAGCCTACCTTTTTCTTTGATATACTGTATATTATTTGTGTATGTAACTTTGTTCATACACACGTTTTCCATATACTATATACTTTTTAAATATACATAGTTTTCCTAATACGGAATGACAGAACAACAGAGTTGGAAGTCTTCTAATCCAACCCCCTGTTCAAGCAGGAGACCCTATACCAATGTTGCTGAAACTGGAGTGTGTGTGTGTGTGTGTGTGTGTGTGTGCAAGTGCTGGAAACCAGAAGAACAGCCACCCAGGACGCATGCGTGTGCTGGGAAGATGATCTTCCAGTTTGCAGCACATGCATGCACATTGGCCATCTAGTCTTTGCATGTGCATGCGCACCAGAAACCAGAAGACCAGGCAGCCAGTGCCCAGGCAGAGCCTTCTCTGTAGGGGCACCTACGATCTGGAACGAGCTCCCCCCGGAGATACGGAGGATCCCGGATCTGCGCACCTTCCGTCGCGCGCTTAAGACTCTTTTATTTCATCAAGCTGGCCTGGCCTAAATCCTCTCTCCTTTTTAAATGTAAATTTTAATTTGTTTTTAAATTATGGGGTATTTTAAATTCAGCCAAATTATTTAATTCGCTTTTAGTCTATTTTAAATTTTTGTATTTATGTGTTTTATCTTCTGGCTGTTCACTGCCCTGAGTCCTTCGGGAGTAGGGCGGTATAGAAATTTAAATAAATAAAATAAATAAAATGTGTGCATCAGATACCAGAAGATCATCTTACCAGTGTGTGCTTGTGCACTGGGATGGCTGTTCTTCCAGTTTCTGGCACTCCAGCGCGCATGAAGACCAGCTGGCCAGTTGTTCTGCCCCAGCTACGGACCCCAAAGAACGCAGCACACACTAAGTCCATACAAGCCTTAGTTTACTAATTGAGGACTACTAATGAGTTTTTCTTAGTAGTTGTTCAAACACAAGTACAGTTTAAATCAGTCTATTCTGAACAAGGGCTGTTAATTTAACTTCATTAACAGCTGACAAGAATCCAAAGGATAATAACTCAATTCTGAAACAGTATTTCAGATAACCGTAATCTTACTGTGGTTGGCAGAATGCTGAGAACCAATTTGCAGGAAAACTGACAAGAAAGGAGCAAGAGCCGATCAGACGTTTCTGGAATCAAGACGCAAACGAATATGAACGAAGTTGTTTCCTGCAAATTGCCTCAGTCGTCCTTCCTTAAATAGGCTAGGGGAGTGGCCAATTAGCCCCAAGCTTTACTCTTGAGGAGACCTCCTCCTGAGGAGCCACTCCTGCCTTTTGGCAGCTCTGCGCGCTCGTGCATCAAGAAGAGGCTCCTCCTCTTCTTCCTCTTCACTTATGGGAGCTTCTGGAGGTTCTGAAGTCCCTGGCTGAATCCCTGCCTCTGGCACCACATCTTCTCCAGCCTCCTCATTGTCTGACTCGAGTGCCAGCTGCTCAGGCTGCTGGCGCATCACCACACCAGCCTTCTCACTGTCTGAATCAGCTACTAGCTCCACAGGCCGCTGACGGGCCACAACACCAGCATGCCCAAACCTGGAAGAGCAACAGGCAATGGCTCGTGTGCCCAGAGAGATGACTCTGCATGTCAGTTCCGGCATGCATACCATCACGGCCCTATACCATTTCAGGCAAGTGGCTGTCCAGTCTCTTCTTAAAAGCCTCCAGTGATGGAGATGCCCACAACTTCTGAAGGCAAGTCTTTCCACTGGTTAATTGTCCTCGCTGTTAGAAAATTTCTCCTCTCCTTGTTCAATTTCCATCCATTATTTCCTGTCCTGCCTTCTGGCACTTTGTAAAATAGGTTGACCCCCCTTCTTTATGGCAGTCCCTCAAACATTGGAACACTGCTAGCATGCTACCTCAAGTCCTTGTTTTCAGTAGAAAAATACTTACTTTCCTTTTCTGTGTGCCAGTTTAAATGCCAAGAAGAATGATTTTTGCACTAACCTTTTTCTAAGTTCAAGCTGCTCTCATAGTACTGATAATAGTGCTTTTACTGCTTTTATGTTTTGACGTTTTAATTGTACGGATTATATGATATAAACTTTTAACAAATCATTTTGGCATTGCCTATCAGAGAAATGGGATATTAATGCTATAAGTAAACAAGTGTTCCTCCCTTGAGTTCTGCTGTGCTATCTCATATGCTGAGGGTGAGGGTGGGAGGGAATGCTTGCTCCTGGGATAGATGAGTTAGAGCAGCGATGGGTCCACTGTTTGGAGACCTAAGGTTGGTGTAAAGATCATTCTGGAGAAAAATCTATCTATGAGGTTGCTAAGAATGTACATTAACTGAATCATCAATCAGACAAGTGCTTGTTGAACTCCGACTTGCAAAAATAATAAAATGGGAATTGTAAAGGATATGTGTTCTGATTCAGACATTTGCCGGGGGGGGAGAGAAATTAAAGCCCCTTGCAACTTCACAAATGAACATCTCCAATGTTGTGATGTGAATCTGTTTCACTGCATGGGGGAGAGAATCTTTGTAAGCTTTCTTCGTATGCCTGGCCAGATAATCATGCAAAATAGATGCCACATATTTGTTCAAAACTAGGATGTGTGTATGTGTGTTTACTTGAACACTTTTGGGAGGGGGATGGAAAGTTAATTTTGTGGTGTGCTTGCTTATTTTTATGAGTATTTTAATCTAGTTTCTGTTCATGCGATGTATTATATCTACTTCTTGTCTTAAAAAGGAAAAGAAAATGCGTTATGGATTTTCAGCCATAGATATCAGATGGACTTACAATTCCATGTAAGTTCTGGGGCTGTGGGTTATCCATTCCTGCTTTGGGAAAGAATAGTGATTATTGCCATTCTGTTCCAGGGTGCAAGAAAGCTCACCTGATGATTGGGTAGAATAGGTGACTTCAGAACCCCTTCAGGTTACATTCAGGGGTGAAATCCAACAGGTTCTGACAGGTTCTGGAGAACCAGTAGAGGAAATTTTGAGCAGTTCGGAGAACTGGCTAATACCACTCCACCTTTGGCTGGCCCCAGAGTGGAGTGGGAATGGAGATTTTGCAATATCCTTCCCCCAGGAGTGGGGTGGGAATGGAGATTTTGCAGTATCCTTCCTCTGCCATGCCCACCAAGCCACACCATGCCCACCAAGTCACGCCCACAGAACTGGTAGTAAAAAAATCTGGATTTCACCACTGGTTACATTCCAGTATAGTTTCTCATCCTTGCAGATCCTGCTGTAATCAATACAACCCTAGTGTATTGGGATTATCTCTAGCTATCTTTGTATTGTTGGTTTTCTGTTTTATAGGCAGACTGACAATCTGCCCAGCACCCCAAGATCCATTCTCACAAGAATAAGCAAATAAGGGAAACCTGCTAAGAATGAACCAAATGAAATAAGGTGGCATAAGATTACCTTATTAATCAAGATTAAAGAAGATAAATCAAGAGCTGAAAATTACACTTATTCTAGATCTTTTTTGTTATTCCTTTTCTCCTAATTCCTAAGAGGTTTTTTTTTCTGCCAAGGGAAGGGTTTGACAACTTACTAAAGATCTGCATTTGAAGAAGGCTTTTAAAATTAAGCCAAGGTCTTAATTTCATCTACCTTCTTTCATAGCATAAGGTTTGGTTATTTGGTTTTCAAGATTCCAGATATGCTTACTTACTTGATTCTTTGGGGAAAAGCCAGATGCCCAAAACCAGACACAATCTTTATGCTTGTCCATTGCTCAGCTTTCAGAATATTGGTAAAAATGTAGGGAAGAAAGCAAATTAAATAGTTCTTTAAAAGCATATTGTACTCCTAAACAAATATCATGTTGAGCTTTGTTCTTATGAAGCACAGGGGGAAAGCAGGACAATTTAAATCCATCCTTATATCTACTGGATTTCCAGTTCAGAATATTTCTGCCATTTCTTTTTAATCCATTTCCTTTTTTTACTGAATTCCAATGTCTTACTTAAATCAATGAACTCTACAGCAATGAATTGTTTAAGGTTTCCCTAGTTGCCATTTCTTAGGACAAATGCAGTATAATGCTTTCCCACCTGTTCAGGAACAGCTGTAGAATATATTAAGGTTGTAAAAGATACTTTCCTGAGATTATACCATGACCTCAGTTGTGCAAATACAATCAGGGGAACAATCAGGATGAAATGAAATAATGCTGTTTAATAACAAGTTTCTCTGGGCTCCCAAGAAATGGGGAAATGTCCATGGACAGGATGAAAACAAGGCTGATAACTTACTGTGAATAGTGAATGACGTACTACAATGATCCAGATATTTCCTAAAATCAGACTGTGAATTTTGGTTGGTTCCTGAAACTTTATTCGGATTTCTCCCTGAAAATATAAAGAAAGTCTTGGTGCAAGGCAATGTTATAAATTATATTCCCTGATTGTCAGGCATAAGAAATCAGGAATCAGAACAGAGTTCAAAAGCACTATGAATTTATTCTACACAGTCCCTACAAGAATCTGATCTACTAATGGTCAAGGCAAATTGGCACAAGACAGGAGTCAATAGAGAGGGTGGATTTAGCTCCCTTTTGTGGGAATAGGGATTCCAGACTGATGATGCATTTGACTTCGCAGTCAGCCTGGTCATCTCCTACATTGATGGATGAAACTAAAACAATAAAGAAGCACATTCTGTATTGTTTCATCCCATTTGGTTGCATACTCCCATGAATCAGCTCAGGAATACACTGTGTATTCTCTGCCCCAAACAAGCAATCAGATTTGGTTTATTTCTTTTTCTCTTTTGAAATGTCAATTCAGAGAACAACTTAAATAACATGCTTCATTTTGCCCTATCCAGTAAATGCATTTTCTCATGGTGATCTGTTTGGAAATAAAGTACTTTGTTTTGAAATTTTAATTGAAGATTTATTCAAAATGCATAACATTTGTTTGATAAAGCACCATCTTCATAATAACTTGTGTTTATGTTAAGCACACATTATATATCTATGCATTTAAAACATTTCTGTGTTTTGGGATATTTGAATAACCTTCTGGGAGAGGTCACCAAGTGGAAAAAAATGTATCCAGCATCTGGTCTTCACGGCACTTGGAAAACATTGTTGACATATTCTCTTTATTAAATTTGATAACCACATGAGCTCACATGTTTTCCTTTCTCTCCTAACCATTGGTTGCACAGATGAGAAGTACAGGCCTGGGAGATTTTTCTTTCATTATTACTGGCTGTCAGAGCAGGAGGTTCGAATCTCTCAAAACGCTTACTCTACAGTCATTATCTAATTTCTCTGGGGACTGTTTTATTTTTGGAACAGGAAACTGAAAAACATTACGTAGAATTACTGGCCCAGAAGCTGTACGCTTGGTTGATAGTACTGCAGAAAGAATGGGAATACAAACAATTTCCGTTTCACTCAGATGCAATTACGGCTAGTGAATTTGAGCTTTACTGAATAACAAACAATAAACATTAATATGAAGCTCCGTTAAAAATACTTATACTGACAATAAACTAACTCTATCCAGTATTATTGTGATTTATAAAAATAATTGATCTGAGTCTTTTACCCAAAAGGGGAATACAGAGGATTTGTAATAGTTTTGCACGAGGAGAAATAATTTTGTTTCTTCTGCTGATCAGATGATTGCCTAAATTCCCAGTCCTAGAACACTCTTTATAAACCAGGTGGACAATTTAGTCATATGGCCCCAATTCCATTTTTAAAGATTCATAATCCCTCCTGAACAAAATTAGTTCAAAACCATTTCCCCACTTCCTTGAAATACACATAAAATTATAGCCTAACCCCTAGAATATATTGAATGTAAGATAAAAGATTTCCAAATTGCCTCTGAATTAATTGGGATAATGACTAATTACATTTTGGGAATTATCACGAGTGTTTCCAGGATTGCTGTGGCTACTTGCCTACTCACAAACAGTATGGTTTCAATCAAGCCATCTCCTGTTTGTAATTACCTGCAAGCCTTCCCCGCCCTAGTTAATTGCAGGTTAACTCCCCATATAAGCAAGGACCTTTTCGCTTGCTACTTGGGCCTAGACTCCAGTTTAGGCCTAAATGCACAGCTCCTGCAGGAAGCTCAGTGCAAATGCTGCAGATGGGAGAAGAATGCAGATAAGGACTCCAGACGCCGTTGCAGAGAAACTCCCACGGATGCTTGCCTTTTGCTGTTTTGTAGCACGCAAGCTATCATCGGGACTGCTGTTGCTGGACCTTCTTCCTCCCACAAGCTTCAAGCAATGTTTGCTGTTTGAACTGTTTTTACTTCAGGTGACTTTTAGCTGTGAAGTTTGTGCTGCCCCCCTTCTATTACCTCGATGATGTATCGATGCCGAAGCTGCTTATCTTCATGTTAGCTTTATTGTCTTGTGAACTGTTTCGGTATTGTGGAGAGGAATCTAGGGAGATAGCCTTGCTTCACATAACCAAGATAAGACTTTATTTTTAATGTGCTTTCTTAAAGACATAGTGCTTTTTAAATGTTTTAAAGTAAATTATATTTTTACACAAGACACCTCTGTCAGATTCATTTCAGTCTCAGTGTGTTTGTTCATGAGCTGGTTCATGGTCCGGGGTACCCCTCAACCCCATTCCCTAACAGGAATGAAGTCATCATGGTCATGTATGGAGCTGAAGAGTTAAGACATAGCAGTTGTATGAAAATTGGTTCCATTCAACAAGTTCAGATTTTATTCCTCTTTCAGTTTAAATATTGACCAGTCCAATAACTGGATATTTGGTATTTCTTTGTAATCTGTCAGCCTGATTCTGGATATTATTTAGATCACACTACACATCCTTTGAAACTGGAGAAGTCACTGATTCAATTCATCCAGAAGTATTGCACCAAAACAAAAATAAGCTTGTAAGAAGCAAGAAAGATTTCCCTTTGACTGATCTGTTTTAAAAAAATGAAAAAGTCACATAATTCTCTCTCAGAAATCAATGCTGAAGATCATTTGAAATCTTTTTCCACCTACAGTGGTCAAAATAGTTCCATACTGGGCAGCTTCATCTTTTTCCAGCTCCCTCACATTTCCTTCAGATTTTCAGTTGCCACAATTCACTTTGGATTCATTGCAGCACATTCTGAACCTTCTCTCTCTCTCTCTCTCTCTCTCTCTCTCTCTCTCTCTCTCTCTCTCTCTCTCTCTCTCCCTCTCTCCCTCTCTCTCTCTTTCTCACACATACACACCCCATGACAATTTATAGTTAATACCAAATAATTCATTAATTAATAACCCTAAAAAGATGGTTCAGACATGATTACCACCATCTTAATCACCATCATTGCTACAATCTATATGGTACTAAAACTCTGAGCATGACCTTTAACCTTTTTTTGCTGATTCTATATTTGTTTAAGTTACCAGGGTTTTATATGCGATGGGTGTCGATATAAATGTTAAGCATAAACAAGCAAGCAAGCAAACAAACAAACAACTAAAATGCTTATTTGTTAGACCCAAAAGCATTATCCAGATCTCCAACTGAAGATTATTTATTTTATTTTATTATTTATTTATTACACATACTTATATAGCTACCCAACGAACATGTCAGTGACTCCTTATTCCAGAAAGTTTGAATCTGGACTCTGAAACTGGGGGCCATTCAGGTACAGTCAGGTCCAGAAATATTGGGACATCGACACAATTCTAACATCTTTGGCTCTATACACCACCACAATGGAGTTGGAATGAAACAAACACAATGTGCGTTAACTGCAGACTGTCAGCTTTAATTTGAGGGTATGTACATCCAACTCAGGTGAATGGTGTAGGACTTAACAGCAGTTTGCATATGTGCCTCCCACTTGTTAAGGGACCAAAAGTAATGGGACAGAATAATAATCATAAATCAAACTTTCCCTTCTTAATACTTGATTGCAAATCCTTTGCAGTCAATCACAGCCTGAAGTCTGGAACGCATAGACATCACCAGACATTGGGTTTCATCCCTGGTGATGCTCTGCCAGGCCTCTACTGCAACTGTCTTCAGTTCCTGCTTGTTCTTGGGGCATTTTCCCTTCAGTTTTGTCGTCAGCAAGTGAAATGCATTCTCAATGGGATTCAGGTCAGGTGATTGACTTGGCCATTGCATAACATTCCACTTCTGTCCCTTCAAAAACTCTTTGGTTGCTTTTGCAGTATGCTTTGGGTCATTGTCCATCTGCACTGTGAAGCGCCGTCCAATGAGTTCTGCAGCATTTGGTTGAATGTGAGCAGATAATATTGCCCGAAACACTTCAGAATTCATCCTGCTGCTTTTGTCAGCAGTCACATCATCAATAAATACAAGAGAACCAGTTCCATTGGCAGCCATACATGCCCACACCATGACACTACCACCACCATGCTTCACTGATGAGGTGGTATGCTTAGGATCATGAGCAATTCCTTTCCTTCTCCATACTCTTCTCTTCCCATCACTCTGGTACAAGTTGATCTTGGTCTCATCTGTCCATAGGATCTTGTTCCAGAACTGTGAAGGCTTTGTTAGATGTTGTTTGGCAAACTCTAATCTGGCCTTCCTGTTTTTGAGGCTCACCAATGGTTTACATCTTGTGGTGAACCCTCTGTATTCACTCTGGTGAAGTCTTCTCTTGATTGTTGACTTTGACATGCATACACCTACCTCCTGGAGAGTGTTCTTGATCTGGCCAACTGTTGTGAAGGGTGTTTTCTTCACCAGGGAAAGAATTCTTCGGTCATCCACCACACTTGTTTTCCGTGGTCTCCCAGGTCTTTTGGTGTTGCTGAGCTCACCGGTGCATTCCTTCTTTTTGAGAATGTTTCAAACAGTTGTTTTGGCCACGCCTAATGTTCTTGCTATCTCTCTGATGGGTTTGTTTTGTTTCTTCAGCCTAATGATGGCTTGCTTCACTGATAGTGACAGCTCTTTGGATCTCATCTTGAGAGTTGACAGCAACAGATTCCAAATGCAAATAGCACACTTGAAATGAACTCTGGGCCTTTTATCTGCACATTGTAATTGGGGTAATGAGGGAATATCACACATCTGGCCATGGAACAGCTGAAAAGCCAATTGTCCCATTACTTTTGGTCCCTTAACAAGTGGGAGGCACATATACAAACTGCTGTAAGTCCTACACCGTTCATCTGAGTTGGATGTACATACCCTCAAATTAAAGCTGACAGTCTGCAGTTAACGCACATTGTGTTTGTTTCATTCCAACTCCATTGTGGTGGTGTATAGAGCCAAAGATGTTAGAATTGTGTTGATCCCAATATTTCTGGACCTGACTGTAAGTCCTTCATTGTATACCTTATACTCTTGTTGGAGGGGTCTTCATACATTCTCCAAAAGTGGAGTTCCCAGATTGTAGGAGGTTTATGGATGTCTAATGGAGTATGAATTTGGTCAGAATGACTAGTTATTAGATGCCAGAATAGAGAAGAGTTCTTCTCTCTGGTCTAAGACTGTAATAATAAATTGTTGTTGATTCCAGAGAGTTGGTTTTCCCTATTATGCAGAGGAACCTTCAGCATTCCCGCTTAGGATGTGAATGCTGGATAATAGAATCCATTTGAATAATAGGTCTTCAGATATACAACCCTACCATGGGATAATACGAACCTTGTCTTGCTGAGGTACAAAGTCTAGTGAAAAGCCAAGGCATGCCTTGGCTAAGTTGTCTCATCACTTATCCCAATCTTGCTTTGCCATTGATCTCATTTTATAGGATGCTACTTCATAGAGCGATTTTCCTTGTGGGTCTCCCTAGAATTGAACATGCTGAGGAATTTTCTGGTGTGGCTGTTAACATGTCCTGATCACAGATAGCTATAACACTACTCCCTATCTATAAATACCCTCACTATCTGCATAGAGTAATATATGGTGGTAATTAATGGAAGAGCATTGTTGGATCTCACCACAACCAATGGAAGGATGTCTAGATGTCATCATAAGGTAGACTTATTTGAGAGTCAACCAGAATCCTGTTGTATAGAATTATGCAGTGGTGAAATCCAATTTTTTTTTACTTCTGGTTCTGTGGGTGTGGCTTGGTGGGCATAGCTTGGTGGGCATGGCAGGGGAAAGATACTGCAAAATCTCCATTCCCACCCCACTCCAGGAGAAGGATACTGCAAAATCCCCATTCCCATCCCACTCCAGAGGAAGGATATTGCAAAATCTCCATTCCCACCCCACTCCAGGAGAAGGATATTGCAAAATCTCCATTCCCTCCCCACTCCAGGGGAAGGATATTGCAAAATTTCCATTCCCACCCCACTCCTGGGGGAAGGATATTGCAAAATCTCCATTCCCATCCCATTGTGGGGCCAGCCAGAGGTGGTATTTTCCAGTTGTCTGAATTACTCAAAATTTCTGCTATCGGTTCTCCAGAACCTGTTAGAACCTGCTGGATTTCACCCTTGGAATTATGTCTATTGGAAAGTGGTGGAATGTAGTCTGGATTCACAGGAGAGAGGTGTTGCATTCCAGATAGGAAAGAGACAACAAAACTTAGTTTGGTTGGGAGAAAGAGAGTTAAGAAGACTCTTCCCTAGTTATTCCAAGAGTATATCTAAAGTAGTGCAAATAGTTGTTTCAATTTGGCAAGATTTCTGAAAGGAAACTACTGAGAAATAACTCTAAATGTCTTTCTTGGTTCTTGGGGCATAACAGAAACCCCTAACCAGGATATGAAACCAATAATCCTTTCCTACCAGCCCTAATATACCAGTGGCAGTCTTCTCTCCCTCTCTACATGACCCTCACTGGAGACCTGGAATTCCTTACACTCAGAGATCCAGAGAAAGGAAAGGAACTTTGCATTCTCAGCAATGGCAAGCACATAGTCTGCAATCTACTGATTTATGTAATGATGGTCCTTGTGGATTGCCATATACAAAAGGTCATTACAGTTCATTTTCATTAGCCAAAGCTAATTTTCATCTTCTTGACATTTTGTAATGGACTACAAGCCCTGGTCACACACCCAGGAATTGGCACTTTATGTCAACCATGGTGTTTCCTTAAATTCCAAATGTACTAATAGATATATTTATTGCAGGTATCACCTTGAGATGTAGAAGATGGAATTAATCAGAAGGCTAAATAAAGAAGTCAATAAATCAGTGTTATAAATAAGCCTTTAACTGCTTAGAAATTTTTTAAAAAGTTCCATTTCTGTCCCCAGTGTTTAAAGTAAGAAAACAAAACAAAAAAAAATAGAAAATGTCATCCTCATGGCCTGGCATTCAGAGGTGGAGGGAATCTTGCATATGTTAAACTGTGGAATCTTTTGTGCTCATTGAGCACTGGTTGTTTTCTTGCAGACGTTTCATTACCAAAGTAGATAATATCATCAGTGCTATATAGTTACCTATTGTACATATTAAGTTGACTAACATTGGGAATTCTTGAAATTTGAACCTTGCAGGAAATTGGATTTAACTTCTTAGGTTCTTATAGCAAAAATTGTGTAAATATTTCTCTCTCTGTGTGTATACAGTATATTCAAGAGCAAAACAGGAGAAAGATCTATTTTCTTTGTAGTTATTTCCCCCCTTTGTCATCCCTTTCTTAAAATGGTCATTCACATGACTTTGGTTTATTTCTTCTTTAGTCTCCTTAGCTGCCTTAGTTTGCCATTATTTTGTTTGCTTGCTAAAAAGGCAACTGCACTCAATACTTATTGGGAAATAATTTGTTATGTTTTCTTTATTCACGGGGATTCTGTGATGCTTCCCAGCTCTTCAACACTATAAAAATAAACACCGGGAGGGCTTTCCCCTTTATGCAGAGATCGCAAGCTGCTGCTTGCTGAATTTCCTGTAGGGATGTTTTGTTACTCAGCCATCATATGCTTTCAATTGTCATTAAGGTACTTTGTGTTGGGGTGATGAGATCAATATTTGCCACATAGCTGTGACATAAGTCAATGGCAAAGTAGTACTGTGGCTTTCTTAACAATTTTCTTAAATTCTCCTTCACTAAAGCATTCCTTTTTAGTGACATTGCCAATTAGTTGGCAGACATATGAAACAGAATCTGCTCATTGGTACCCTCATCCTACATAATTGCAAAAATATCTTCAGTGCAAGTTTTTTCTCAATCTCTTGGCTTCCTTTGATTGAATGATTTATTGATTTTGTTCCTCCAGGTCATTGTTGACTCTTAGCAACCACATGAGATTTTATCTATGACAATCTGTTGCTAGCCTGGTCTTTCAGGTGTTTCCCATGATACACTCATTGCTGTTGTAACTGAATCTATCCATTTTGCTGTTGGTCATACTCTTCTCTTTCCTTCTACCTTTCTTAACATTATAGCCTTGTCCAGAGGACTAAGTCTTCACATAATTAATCCAAACAGGATAATTTGACCCTAGTCATTTGTACTTAAGTGAAAACTCTTGAATGATTTCTTTGATGATCCATTGGCTTGTTTTCTTAAATGTCCAGGTTGTTATCAAGAGCCTTCTCCAACACCAAAATGAAAAATCATTAATAGTCTTTCTATCTGGCTTCTTCAAAGACCATTGGATTCCTCATGTTTTAATGATGCTGCCTTTTCTGTCTACAGGAAAGCAAAAATACATGTTTCTAATAATTCTGGGTTTCCTTTTCTTGTACTTCAGCTACCGAGGACAATATCCTCAAATGAGTCTATCCAAACTTTCTGTAACCAGAGCCATTGTTCTAACATTTTTAAAAACTACCATGGGATATATGGGACATATCATTGAATAGTGCTATCAACAGAAATGGTGGAATTAGATTTGGGGGTGAGGATTTCCCCCATCTTTAATTTAGAACATAGATTTTTTTTTTAAGAGATCATTTTAATTAAGAATATTGTAGGTTCAAGACATAATACTGTAGGAACTAGTGATAGTGATAGAACCTATCAGCTATATCAAGATAAATTCGGATAACAATAGAAGCTATAACATATACAATCTATCTGTCTGTCTAAGTATTACTTATCTAGTTATCATCTATCCAGCTATCTAACCATCATTTCTATTTATCATTATTGCATATACCATTATGTATCCTAAGCACTACCATAATTTATACTGGTGTCTGGTACTGTAACCAATAAAAATAATTCTTCTAGCTTTATAAAAGTGCTAAAAAATAATTTAAGGGACTTTCTAAATCTCAAAAGATTAGACTTCAAACATGGCATGAACGAGTCTATCCAAAAAGTAAGAATTTAATAAGGACAGGTTTATCAATTTTAGTGTAGCTATTCTGGTACATGGAAATACTAGGTATCTCTGATTGCACAAAGCAACATGAATTGTGATCAGATATTCAAATAATAGGGTGTTTCTCTATGCACTGCTCATAACATCAGCATCTCTAGCTTGAACTAACACCTAGACAATATAGGGATTGGCAAAAACAGGGAACAGGTGGTTGAAAAACTACCTTTCTCCTTCGTTCCAACAGGTGGTTGGAAAAATACCTTTCTCCTTCGTTTGTCATCTGGGTGGTGAGGTTAAGATCCATTCCTCTACTTAGACAGGACATGGATTAAGAAACCTACAAAATGCTATATTTAGAGACTGCAGTGCCTTGATGAGATATGCAATTATGTGTTAAATAATACTCCAGGTGAATGATCCCAAATATACATACAAACAAGCTTATACAGTCAATTTCACACACGGCATTTCAAAACAGTGCAATCACATTGGATAGGCACACAGTATTTGGTCATTTATACATTCCTAAGCAAATGGAAATGCCCAAAATATTTTTCTTTGCACATGTGTATCACAACAGTAGCATTTCCATAGCAACTTGCAATAGACATTCTCATTGTGCAATTCTAGAAACTCTCAAATTTAATCATTGCACCCACATAAAGATAGTGACCATTTGCTTATGAGATACAGATGCAGATTAAAAGAGTTGGAAGGGACCTTGCAAGTCACTTAGTCCAACCCCCCCCCCCACCCAAGCTGACCTACACCATTTTTGACAGATGGCAGTCCAGTCTCTTCTTAAAAGCTTTCAGTGATGAAGCTCCAACAACTTCTGAAGGCAAGCTAATGCTGTTTCGTCCAAATTATTTGGCTCAGGCTAAAGTTCTTTATTAGGTCTGAATTCTTCATGAATCCCACAAATTTATCTGGGTTCCTTCCTCTCTTACAGGATAAAATAGAGATGATGGAGAACCCCACAGACCACAATAACCTGAATTCAAACCAAGGGACCAAGAAGAGAATCAGTAAAGGTTACCTATGTGAGATACCACCAAAATGTGAACTAACTGCTCAACTGTCTCCACAGTAATAAGAATGGTTGCAATTTCCAAATAACCCAAAGTTTCAGCCATTTGTTTTTATCGGCAAAAGTCCTTAAAGAAAATTTCATACTAATAAGAGCCTCAAGTGTTGTGCTATTGCTGATGCTGGTACTGATACTGGCACTCCTAAACATTAAAAGAAGCAAAAGTTAACAATACATTTTTCATCTGGAAAGAAAGGAGAATCAGAGTGAAAATTAATAAGACCAGTCTGACCAACTTTATTGTAAGGTTCTGGAAATGCATCTAACAAAAAGAGAGGGGGGTGGGAGTCTCTATTTAATTATTTTCTTAAAGGAATATCATCACTGCTATTCAGGGGAACAATCTGGAAGGGAGAAATACAGTTTGAATTATGACCATAATTGAGTCCAAAATTTCTGTTGTTAATCAAGACAGATGTTAAGTGAACTTTGCCCCATTTTATGACTTTATTTTACCTGAGTTGTTTTTTTTTATTTTTTTGTTTTTTAAATTTGATTTCTATGCCACCCTTCTCCGGAGACTCAGGGCGGCTTACATTGCGTTAAGCAATAGCCTTCATACTTTTGTATATTTATACAAAGTCAGCTTATTGCCCCCCACAAACTGGGTCCTCATTTAACCTAACTTAGAAAGGATGGAAGGCTGAGTCAACCTTGAGCCTGGTAAGATTCGAACCTGCAGTAATTGCAGGCAGCTGTGTTAATAACAGGGTGCTTTAAACCACTGTACTACCAAGGCTCCTTGTTAAGTGGATTACTACGGTTGTTAAGTTAGTAACAGAGTTTTTATGTGAACTGGTTTTCCCATTGACTTTGCTGGTCATAAGGTTGCAAAAAGTGATCATATGACCACAGGAAATTGCAACCATAAATACATACCAGCTGCCAAGCATCCAAATTTTGATTATGTGACCATGGGGATGCTGCAATGGTCATAAGTGTGAAAAACAATCATTATTCACTTTTTCCAGTGCTTTGGAAAATAAATTGACCCCATCTTCTTCGTGGCAGCCCCTCAATTTTTTTTTTTTTTTTTGACAAAAGCAATTTTCATTGTGTGAATAGAAATGGATAAAGGGTTAACTTCCCCAGTACAATCAATGCACATCTTCCAAAGGAACAAAAAAATAGGAATGGTTTTCAGGAAATCTATGGCACAAAGTTTGACTTTCAGTTAGGAGACGTTTATCCAGTTTACATACATTTATTTATTTATTTATTTGTCAAGAACTTATTAAGTAATAAGTATAAACATGGATTGGATAAATAAAATAGATAGAAATAGAGGAAACGTTAGGACAGGGATAGTAGGCATGCTGGTGCTCTTATGCACGCCCTTTACAGACCTCAGCTCAGCCTGTTTCCTTGAAATGATCAAATTCTACATTACTTATTTAGTTTATTTATGATTTTCTTTTTAGTCATCTGTTACCTTAAGTGATTATTCATGCATTCTCAAACACAGTCCATAAGACACGTTTGCTTGTAATCTGTAAGTGATGTAAGTGGTCCTAGTGTGATTTAAGTGCGATCCATTAGTCAGAGCAACATAGTAATCTGAGATGCCAATCTGTGATTATTGCTGAGCTTCCTCTCTATTCTCTGTTTCATTAATAGCCAAAGTTCATCTGTTTTTGCTAGAAGGATGCTAAATGGGCAAGTGCATGCCTCTGTGTATTACATTTTGATCTAATGGTTTGGTTTAATGGTTAAGGCAGAAGACTAGAAAGCAAGATATCCTGAGTTTAATCCCCACCTTAGTCGTGAAAGCCAGCTGGTTGACTTTATGTCAGTCAATCTCCATTCATCTGACCTCACAGGGTTAGAATAGGGCAGGGCAGGACAGGACAGAATAGAATAATTTTATTGTCACTTTAACTGTACACTAATGGGCATCCATTAAAATGAAATTTCATTGCATACAGCTCTCAAAGGGTCTCCACCCCCAATATACACTACATAAACATGACAAAAATATAAACAAATAAACAAAAATATAAACAAACAAACAATATAGCTACATACCCACATATATTATATGACACAGAGAAACAACACAGTCTAGTTTGGATGTATAAATACATCCAAAATAAAAGCGGTAGTGGAATTGCGAACTCGTCTCCCCCTCCCCCCTGGGATTTTCCTGGGTGTGTGTGTGTGCCGGCGTTTTGGGACCCTGGAGTTTTCTGCAGACTTTTATTCTATCATTTTGCAGCTGGCTTGACCTGTTCCAGCTTTTGTAGAGGTGCTGGAGACCTGCTCTGCCGGGCGAGTGGACTGAGTGGAGTGTGAGGGACGTGGGTGGCGAGGCCTTGCCTGGCTTGTGGCCGCTGCCGCCCGCTGCTGCCCGCTGCCCTGGGACTACCAAACTAAAGTTACAGCTGCTTGGACTGAAGCTGTCATTGCAGACCCTGGACTTCCTGCCTTTACAGTCCTGACATGGTCACCCCTTGGGATGTTGATGCCCGCTGCCGTAGAGGGCAGCTGCGGACTCCTTCCATTTGTTCTGGGTCATACTGCAGTGAGAGGGCAGTATTGACTGGCAGCTTCCACTTCAAGGGGACCGCCCAGCAGATATAGGACTTTGACTGTGGTGAGAGGCCGCCCTGGGGATGTAGGCTCTTGTTGCTGGGTGTGAATCTGGCCATGCCCTATTAGCCATGGCCATATACATTGCCATGTGCGAATATGATCTTGAAATATACGAGTGTGGACTTGGTTGCTCTCAGAAGCTCCCCCTATTCCTGGGAATGGCCGGAAGGCCTAGCAAAGATATACCTTCATGACGGGTCCTGGGACCCTGAGAGGTGGCATAGGGGCGTTAGGGGTCTTAAGAAAGGTGCTTTGTATGGGTTTTTATCTAGGTTTTTAAGGGGGTTGGGGAGGGGGGAGAGTTGTGAGATCCATCAGGTGCCCAGGGGGGCACCTCCGGACCAATGGCAGTCTAGGCCATGGATGGGTGGCAGCAGGATTGGAGCAGGGCTGGGGTTACCTATAACCCAGGGGTAGAGGGTGGGAGCACTGATCCCGGTATTGATGGGGAATGGTGGCAGATGGATGAACCGAGGGCCGTATCGATATCTGGGAGTTCGCCCTCGCTATCTTCGAGCGGTGACGTGCTCCGACCCTCTTGGTTCCATCCGACCTACTGGGGGTTTGAGAGAGGGAGGCATTGGGCTCAGGTTGGTCTATTTTAATGCAGGTCTGTGGTTAACAAAGCTCCGCTCATTCTGGTTTGATTGAGGAGGAAAACATAGACCTGGCTTGTATCACAGAAACCTGGTTGGGCTTGGAGGGAGGTGTCCCTTTGATAGAACTTTGCCCACCAGGTTACCGGGTGCTGCACCAACCTAGGGCCCAGGGTAGGGGGGGGAAAGGGTGGCGGTTGTTATTAGAGAGGCCCTTAGTCCGCAAGAGGTCACTGCTCCTAGGATAGATGGGTATGAGACTGTCCTCATGAAGTGGGGCCCGCAGGGTCAGTTGGGCTGGTTGATTGCATACCTGCCTCCCAGCTGCATATCAACAGCCCTGCCCGGGCTGCTCGACACCCTATCGGGGCTGGTGGTGGAGTTTCCCAAACTTATTGTGCTGGGGGACTTCAATCTGCCATCCCTGGGTGGGGCATCGGGGGTGGCTCGGGAGTTCATGGCCTCCATGGCGGCCATGGACCTGACTCAAATTGTTCAGGGCCCAACACATGAGGGGGCCACACGCCCAATCTTGTTTTTGTTTCGGAGCAGTGGCGTGTGGAGTTTGGTGGGGGACTGACTGCTATTGACCCCCTGTCGTGGACTGACCACCATCTTCTCTGGCTGGGCTTCCAGTACACTGCCCCTCCTCATTGAGAACCAAAACCGACCATCTGGTTCCAGCCCAGGTGCCTGATGGACCCGGAAAGGTTCCAAACAGAGCTTGGGACGATGCCTCTATCTCTCTCCCACGCCCCGGTCACGACCCTGATGGATGCCTGGGATGAGGCCGCTGCTGGGGCTCTGGACCGGGTCATGCCTTTGTGGCCTCTAACTCGTCGCAGATTCCGGTTGGCCCCGTGGTTTACCGAGGAGCTCTGGGGGATGAAGCGACGTAGGAGAGGCCTGGAGAGCAGTTGGAGGCCAGTCATTCTGAATCTGACTGGTCACAATTGAGATCATTTACTTGGGCCTATCTGGTGGAATTGGCAATGGCAAAATGTCGCTATTTCTCCGATGTCATCGCGTCTGCAGAGAATTGCCCAACTGCCCTGTTTTGGGTGTCCTGTTCCCTTTTGAATCAGAGGGCAGGAGAAGACCCGATGCGAGGGCAAGCTGAGGAGTTCAGCCAGTATCTGCAGGACAAGATCACTCAGATTCGGGATGGCTTGGACTCTGACTGGACAGGGTCAAATGGTGAGGAAGCGGTGGGTCTTGTGCTTTAGGAAGAGTTTGATCCTGTTACCCCAGAGGAAGTGGACACGATCATGTGGAAGTTGAGTGCGGCCACATGTGTATTGGACCCGTGTCCCTCCTGGCTGGTTTATTCAGCTCGGAAGGCGATACACGGCTGGATCCAGGCAGTGATAGCTGCTTCTTTGGAGGAGGGAAGCTTCCCTGCCGCCTTGAAGGGGGCGGTGGTGAGGCCCCTCCTCAAGAAGCCTGCCCTGGATCCAGCTATTTTGAGCAACTTTCATCCGGTCTCCAACCTTCGTTTCCTTGCGAAGGTTGTCGAGACTGTGGTGGCACATCAGCTTCCAGTGGCCCTGGATGAAGCAGAGTACTCGATCCATACCAATCAGGTTTCAGGCCTGGATACAGCACGGAGATGGCACATTGGTGGATGATCTCTGGAGGGCTCGGGACAGAGGTCACTCCTCTGTTCTGGTCCTATTAGATCTTTCGGCGGCTTTCAATACCATTGACCATGGTATCCTGCTGCGGCGCCTCAAGGGGTTGGGAGTGGGAGTCACCATCTTATGGTGGTTCTCCTCTTACCTCTCGGGTTTGATGCAAACTGTGTTGGCAGGAGGGCAGAGATCTACCATGAGGCCCCTCAATTGTGGGGTGCCTCAGGAGTTGGTTCTCTCACCCCTTCTGTTCAACATTTATATGAAACCGCTGGGGGAGATCATCCGTGGTTTCGGGGTAGGGTATCATCAGTACGCTGATGATACCCAGCTTTTTATATCTACTCCGAACCAGTCCAGTGATGCCCTTGACATGATGTCCAGGTGCCTGGAAGTGGTACGGATCTGGATGGGGAGGAACAGGCTTTGGCTCAACCCTACCAAGACTGAGTGGCTGTGGATACCGGCATCTCGGTTCGCATCCATCACTGCCTATAGGGGGTGAAATTTTGCCCTCTGTAGACAGGGCGTGCAACTTGGGTGTCCTCCTGGATTCATGGCTGAGTTTAGAAGACCACATAACAGCCATGACCCGGGGGCCATATGCCCAGATTCATCTGGTCTGCCAGTTGTGCCCCTATTTGGACCGAGATGCCCCATGTACAACAGTTACTCATGCGCTAGTTACCTCCCGTGTTGACTACTGTAATGCTCTCTACATGGGGCTGCCCTTGAGGACCACTCGGAGGCTTCAACTGGTACAGAATGCGGCCGCGCGGGTTGTGATGGGAGAGTCCCAATAGTCCCATGTTACACTCCTCCTACGTGACTTGCATTGGTTGCCGGTTGCCCTCCGGGTGAGATTCAAGGTGCTGGTAATGACCTATAAAGCCCTACATGGTTTAGGCCCAGGATATTTGGCGGACCATCTACTGCCAGCAACAGCTGCCCATTGCCCGGTGCGTTCTCACAGGGAGGGCCTGCTCTGGGTGCCATCGGCTAGACAGTGTTGGCTGGTGACCCCCAGGGGTAGAGCTTTCTCTGTGGGCGTGCCCACTCTCTGGAAGCAACTCCCCCTGGGGCTCCGGTTGGCCCCTGACCTTTGCACCTTCCGCCGCAAATTAAAAACATGGTTGTTTACATCGACCAGCCTGGACTGAAAGGATTTTTAGAGTTTGGGGGTTTTAATATAACTTATATATGTACATTATGTATTTTATAATTTTAACTGATTGTTTTATTGTTGTGAGCCGCCCTGAGTCTTTGGAGATAGGGCAGCATATAAATTTTATAAATGAATGAATGAATGAATGAATGAATGAATGAATGAATGAATGAATAAATAAATAAATAAATAAATAAATAAATAAATAAATAAATAAATAAATAAATAAATAAATAAATAAATGTTGTTGTGAGGATAATAGGAGGGGGATCGTGGATTGAATATGTTCACCTCTTGAGTCATTTGTTAATGACTTAAGGAGGCAATACAAATAAATAAATACAAATAAATTTTCTCTGTGTCCTAAACAATTGACAGATTGAAAAATAGTTTCCACCAATCCAAAAGTTCACAATTTGCTAATTGTGCAGTTTAGCCAGTTGTATAATACTAAAAGGATACCGCTGAGATTAAACAGATCTGTGCTTTGGAATAAGTAGCAATGTGCTACTTATGTAAGACATATGGGTTTAAATAAGGAATGTTGTTTATTAAGCTGATTGTATTGCCGGTGTTTAACAATTACATACAAGAGCAATTCTTGCAAACAATGAAAATTATAACGGTTTGAAAATAGCAAATCAGCTTTGCAGATCATGACTGCCAGAATTTAGGAGTCTAATTTAAAAGCCAAATGCCAGAGTTTCATATACAGATCCAGGAAAATAAGTGGGAAGGTTTCACACAATCATATACATATGTATACAAAAGGATTCCCTATGGAATTGAAGCCTCCTTACATTTGCCCTCTAAATTTACCACAATGAAGAAACAAGCTTTTTCAAGGATTAGCAATTTTTTCAATCTCCTACCCAACCCCCATATCAAATGGGCCCATTATTTCAATATGTTCAAAAAGAGAGTTATTTTTCTCTTTCCCTTTCCCCTTTACTTAGGCAGGATCTTCGGTGAGGTGGGGTAGAGACAGGGGTGGCCTTCAAAAATTTTAGCAAGGGGTTCTCTGCCCAGTTTCTGGGTGGGTGTGGCCATGTGGGCATGGCTAGGTGGCCTCCTGCACCATGGCAGGAGAGGTGGTGTTTTTGTCCTCCCCATGCTCCAGAGGCTTTTCTCAAGCCTCCAGGAAGGCAAAAACAGCCTTCCCAGGCTCCAGAGGCCCTCTGAAGGCTGGAAACATTTCCGGCCTTCTCAAACTTCCGGTAGGCCCATTTTTCGCCCTCCCCGAGCCTCCGTACACACCCTGGACTTACCTGCATCCAAAATGGGCCGCGTGGGAATTCCTGGGAGGGGTGGGGTGGAAGGGGCCATCCAGGAGTGGGATTTGGGGGTTCTCCGAACTGCACAGAATCTTAGCTAGAGGTTCTCCTGAACCCCTGAGAACCCCCAGCAGCCCAGCCCTGGCTGGAGAACTGAAACTCCAAAATACATTCATCTTGATAAAGAAAGGAAAAGGTCCATCCATTCTGGGATCTGACCATGGTAATAAGCGTTGTGAATGATTTTCAAATAGTTTGAACAACTAGTTAGATGTAGTAATGAATTCCCCTAATTAAGGCTCTGTTTTCTTATCTCTTTAAGCCAACTGGTGAGTAATGCTGAAACAATAAGTTTACTATTCGCTACTTGTATAGACTAAGGAAGTTGACCTTGTTGGAGATGTGTGAGTTTGATTATCAATGTGATGAGTAAAAATATAGATCAACACTAGGCAGACAGTGCTCATACATGGCTTAGATTTAGACATCTCCCTAATTCACAAGGGTATAAATAAGGGGAGGAGACTCAGCATTATCAAACATAACAAGATTCTGTTATTAAAGTCTTCCTGCTGAGATTATCTCTTAATCTGGATTATCTAACAATGCTGACACAATTAGACTGTGTTGGACATAGATAACATATCTATGTATATTCTGTTAGGTCAGAATATACTAAGAGCCAGGGTGGCACAAGTGGTTAGAATGCAGTATTGCAGGCTAATTCTGCTGACTGCCAACTGCCCATCAGTTTGGCACTTCAAGTCTCAAGGTTGACTCAAGGTTGAGGACCCAGATTGTTGAGGGCAATATGCTGACTCTGTAAACCATTTAGAAAGGGCTGTAAAGGATTGTGAAGTGGTATATAAGTCTAAGTGCTAGTGCTAGTGCTATTATATACTAATCATTAGAAACCATTTACCTGCCCCCGTAACTTGATTTTCTGCCTGGTATAAGAACAGTTCTTTTCACAAAATGGATAATAATTAAAAAAAATAAAATCAAAATGCTCAGTCCTGAGGAATGAGCGATCAAAACAGTGATAATGACTTAATGCTGTTGCAAAGGAAGGGGTTTATATAAGCAATTTGAGTTTTAAAGATGCGGGTCATGAACTGAAAGCAATGTACTGACAATAAATACATTGGGAAATGTAATTGTTTTGGTCTGTGTTATATAAAATCAGGTTACAGTGCCAGATCAGCTTTATAAAGATGATGCATTTCCTACACAAGAACATTCAGATCTACTGGTATTTCAAAATGAATATATATATATGTGTGTGTGTGTGTGTGTGTGTGTGTGTGTGTGTTTTTTTCTTTCTTTTTCGTAGGTTTTATGTGTCTTTCTCTTTAGCCAGGTTCTACCTACGTAAACCAAGATATTTTGCAGCCCTAGTTCAGTGAAATCACAATTCATTAGTTTCTGGGCTTTTTTTTTCTTTCTGGCAGCCAGCAGACCCTTTGCTGACCTTTGGGAGACTAAGATAGAAAAAGAGAAAGACACATAAAACCTACGAGATATATATATATATGCTTTCTGAGGTTTTTGTGGGTATTTGTATGTAGGTCTTTGTTATTTGGGTTTTCTCCCGTGTAAAATTGGAAGTATCTTGGCAATGGTACTGATAGGGTGGGGGCTTGGCTGTGCTCAGATTGGTCTGAGTTACAGGGGGATTTGAACTCGTGACCTGCGTTGCTGTTGTTTGGCTCTGTGTTTGTGGTTGTGCCACATCTTCATGGAGTGTGTCAGTTTGCTTCATGTATGGATTGGAGGGGTTTAAAGTGGTTAATGATGCAGCTTTGGTCTGGCTTCTGGTTTGTGGTTGTGCCTCATCGTCGGTATGGGTTTGGGCTTGCTTTTTGCATAGATGTGTGGAGGTGACGTCCTGTGTGGTTTTCATGAGTGTGGGTCTGGTGTTATTCTTTGTGTTTGGGATTCGGTTGTCAATAAGGGCAGGTTTCCAAATGGCTGGTAGGTGGGAGGTATCATCTCTTTTATTCATGCTGTAGGGACATTTTTCTATCTCAATGGCTTCTCTGATTATTCTGTTGTTAAAGTGTTCAGTTTTGGCGATAGTTCTGGTTTTTTAAAAAATCAATTTCATGTCCTGTGGCTTTAAGGTGTTGGACTAGGGAAGAAGTTGGTTCCTCTTTTCTAACACAAAAACTCAATCAGAAAAGTCTTGGTGTAACAGCTGTTACTGTTGCTGTTGAAGAACCCTTGCACAGGCCTGATGATGGCAGATGAGATTCTGCTAAAACGTTGCCATGTTTCGACGAAGTCTCATTCGTCATCTTTTGTCAAACAACAGCAACACAGCTCACCAGCTCAAATCCCCCTGCAACTCAGACTAACCCAAATACAATCAAGCCCCCATCCAAACAGAACACACTCCCATCCAATCAGAGCACAGCCAACCCCCATCCAATCAGAGCACAGCCAAGCCCCCAACCAATCAGAACACACCTCCACCCAATCAGAACACAGCCAAGCTCCCACCCAATCAGTTCACACCCCCACTAGCAGTTAAAAGGAAGAAACAGCTGCAATCACACATTGCTCCTAGAAGCACGAAGCCAAAAACACCAGCCTGAAGATGATGAATGAGACTTCATCGAAACATCGCCAACACACTTCCAATTTTATGTGGGAGAAAACCAGAATAACCAAAGACCTACATACAAACACCCGCAGAAACCTCAGAAACACACATAAACCCTACAAAGAAGTAAGAAAATAGATACTATACCTTTACAGGGAGGATACATAAGATGTGGGTGTGGCTTACTGATGAAAGCAAATGAGCTGGAAATAGATCTATATAAGTCTCCCACCTGGCAGGAGGAACTTGCTGGCTGCCAGAAAAGAAAAAAGCCCAGAATCGAGTGGATGTGATTCTACTGAACTAGGGCTGCAGAAAAACCTTGGTTACGTAGGAAAAACCTGGCTAGAGAAAAAACACACATAAACCCTACGAAGAAGTAAGAATATGTGTGTGTATGTATATGTATATGTATATGTATGTGTATGTGTATGTGTATGTATATAATGTATGTATAATGTATAATGTACATGTATGTATAATGTATAATGTATAATGTATGTATAATGTATAATGTACATGTATGTATAATGTATAATGTATGTATGTATGTATGTGTATATATATATATATATATATATATATATATATATATATATATATATATATATATATATATATATATATATATAAGATTGGACACCCATTTGTCTAAAATGGTATAATGTTTCCTGCTTGAGCAGGAGGTTGGACTACAAGACCTCCAAGGTCCCTTCCATCCAAGGTTTTTCTGTTATTATGTTAATACTCAAAATTCAGGGGTGTATGAGGCTAAGAATGTTCTAATCTGAATGCTAATTTGGAAAGTGAAAATTAAATCAGGTCATTTAAAAATGCAAAAATGAATTTCTTCCGGACCTCTGCTTGAAATTCGGCTGGTTTAAAATATGTACTGGGTATGCCAAAAATGATCCAGATTAGTTGTTTCTTAACAATCACATTTATATATCTGTTTAAGTAAACTGATTCATTCTTTGGCAGGTGCTTTGGCCAAATTCAGCAGCCAGAAAGACAAGCTGCTTCTTTGGAAACAGAACATCAGAGAGATACACCCTGTTTTTAAGATATCTTTATTTAAACAACTGGCAAGAGGCAAGGAAAAGTGTCAGCAGTGAATCACTATCTTATTGGCAGATACTCTCCCTGGAAAATGCTCACATTAAACTTCAAGAAAATCTTGCACAAGATCAGAAGGGCAGATATTATGTAGGATCAGTATTTTATTTCTCCCTCTCATTTTCCCCTTTAATTCCCAAAAGGGAAAGGGGAAAAGCATTCTTCTAAATCTGTTCCCATTCTAATTTTGATGTCGGGATTGAAATTGATAAAGCTGTCAATTCCAAAGATCTCAAGTTCTCTGAGATCTACTAGTGGTGGGTTGCTACCAGTTTGCCCCGGTTCGAGTGAACCGGTAGCGGCGGTGGGAGGCTCCGCCCACCTGCCCGGACATCATCAAAATGATGATGCGCATCTGCGCCCACATGCTCCCAATAACGAACTGGTAGCAAAGAAAATTGAAACCAACTACTGGATCTACTTATGCCATTCCTCCACTCTGCTCTGTTTTCATCTTTTTGACACTGGAACTTCAAAGCTGGAGAGTGATGGCTGCAGAATTTTATTCACAAACTGGTGTTGAGATCCTTCACCAATATCAGAATATTTCTTCTAATTTATCCAATAACCTCACAGATATTGTCCCAATCGATTACAGTCTGTGGCAAGCTTATTTTATCTTTTATTTTCAAATCTCATCCAGCCCCTGTGCAAATATACAGATTGTAGCAGAAGTACAGCAGCTTTTTAGTATTCTTTCAAAAAAGTTGACCTCAATTTCTCAATCATCAGGAAAGGGATCAATGTGGCAGACTGTATTATCTGTTTATCCAAATAATAGTAGCAATAACACCAATAGTTTATATAAAACTAGTTTGAAAATAAAGGAACATTACAATGGAGGACAGGATTTTCATATCATGTTACACAATTATCCTCATTACAAACCAGTTTGGAACATTTATGAAATTGATCCTGGTTTAACATTATGAGTAGAATATTAAATCATAGTTCTTTTTCAGTTGTAAAATCAAAAAGTTCAATTTAAATAAATCAGTAATTCAGCAACAAAACCAGTGTTTATAGAAAAAAAGAGGGGGAGAAGAGGAATCAGCTATTATCAAATCATAAATAATTGCCTCATAAGCTATTATCATATCACCAATTATTATCTTGGAAATTGTATGTTCTATTCTTATAAAAAAAACAAATTACCCTCAAAATGCTACAAATCTTCTAAAATGACTTGCATAGGTCATCATTTGACTGAAACCCTCCATGCATTTTTTTGCAACCAGACTTTTTGGAACTGCCCTATATAAATAATTATTCATATTTATCTACATGAAATATACAGAATTTTCATGAACAAATTTAGCAAAGATATTAGCGATGATTGGATATGTTTTAAATTACTGTGTACCTGAAACACAGTACGCTTGTTTTTCTGCTGAAGTCTCTCTCTGCTCACCTCACCCATTATTTAAACTCCCAGATGAACCTTTTTTTAACTGCCCTATTCATCTTCCTCTTGGCTGATATATCAAACAAACATCTTCTTTGGAAAAAGATGCTAATGCGTGAATAACTCAGCAGTGAATACCACACCATGGTAGAGTAAGCAACTCACTCAGACTCTTGCCCAGCAGATGTTGGACATTCTTGCATTCCTACAAAGGGCTGGAATACTAGTTAACTCAACTCTGCCCTTCCCTGATAGGCAGTACCTGATGTTCCAAAGCAGATATTTGCAACTGTTCCATGGTGAAGTGAAGTTGATATTTTATTTTTATTATCTCTGTTCAAAAACTAGGACTCAGAGTTCCCCCCACCCTCGTTATTCAATCCACCCACGAATTTGAAAAGATTTGATAACAAGCATCTCAGTGAGATGCTTAGCTGTAAGCTGTAGTTCCAGTGAAGTACTCATTTCTTAGTAAGCATCTTTTATCTCAATATTTTTCTAGTTGGTCTGAATCCTTTATAAATTAGAATGTTCACAATAATCAGGGCATAGAATTCAAGCTATGAATACTTCCTTGACAGTATTGGATGCTGCCTAAAACTGAGTTTCCCTTCTTGTAGTCAAATAATCCTTGTGTGACTGTTGAGATGAAATCTGAAATCAGCTAATTTTCCAAAATGTTTCTCATAAGTGAATTTCCAAGTCAGATACCCTTTATATTAAACCTCTGAATTAATGCTTGTTTCCTAAATGAAAAAGATCTGTTTTCAGCCCCCTTTTCATATAAACAAAGACCATAAGAGTTTTATCTCTGCTTTTAAGGGTTCCACAACTATATTTGACCATGGGTGACCTTAAATAACAGAATAACAAAGTTAGAAGGGACCTTGGAGGTCTATTTCAACCCCCGCTCAAACAGGAAACCCAGTACCCTTTCAGACAAATGGTTGTCCAATCTCTTCTGCATATCCATGAAGCTCTTCCATTACATAGCATAAATTAAAGCTCTTCTGGAATGATTTCCTATATGTATCACAATATACTGGGATAAGAGCCAGCATTGCATAGTGGCTACAATGCTGGATCAGGAATAGAAAATCCAGTTCTGGTACCCTCTTGAACACAAAAGCTATTTGGGTGATCTGGGATCAATCGCTTCCTCTCAACCTAGACCAATGTAACAAAATAACTGATAAACACACCGTTCATCATGTGTCAATGACTTTGTTATGTGAACTAGGGCAGTGAAAAATTAAGTACACCTTGCAATTAAGCAGGAGAAATGCCAAGAAGGAACAACAACAACAACAACAACAACAACAACAACAACAACAACAACAACAACAACACTATTACAGTAAATTCAGACGTCAGCTCACAGAATGTTCTGCGGGGTGGGGTACATTAAGGTATTGGACATAGATGAAAGATTTGAGTTTGAATTCAATTGCAAAATTCCCTGGGAATCTTTTCATTCAATCCTAGCCTCACAGATGGTTGAGAGGAGAGAAAAAAAAATGGGAGAGACTTGTATGTGAATCATGTTGAATTTTCAGTTAAAAAAGCTGGATCTAAATGCAGTTCATCAATGTACAGTGAACTAGTAGCATCGGTCCCTCTCGCTTATAAACATAATTTTTTCCATTTGTAAACTGTAAACAAGACAGACACAGAGGATAATTAGAACTGCAGAAAAAGCAATTGCTACCAACCTGCCTTCCATTGAGGACCTGTGTACTGCACGAGTCAAAAAGAGGGCTGTGAAAATATTTACAGACCCCTCGCATCCTGGACATAAACTGTTTCAACTCCTACCCTCAAAACGACGCTATAGAGCACTGCACACCAGAACAACTAGACACAAGGACAGTTTTTTCCCTGAATGCCATCACTCAGCTAAACAAATAATTCCCTCAACACTGTCAAACTAGTTACTAAGTCTGCATTACTATTAATCTTCTCATCGTTCCTATCACCTATCTCCTTCCACTTATGACTGTATGACTGTAACCTTGTTGCTGGTATCCTTAAGATTTATATTGACTGTTTCCCTATGATTATCATTAAGTGTTGTACCTTATGATTCTTGAAGAATGTATCTTTTCTTTTATGTATACTGAGAGCCTATGCACGAAAACAAATTCCTTGTGTGTCCAATCACACTTAGCCAATAAAGAATTCTCTTCTCTTCTCTTCTCTTCTCTTCTCTTCTCTTCTCTTCTCTTCTCTTCTCTTCTCTTCTCTTCTCTTCTCTTCTAAAATCATTGTTATTTTACTATGCAGGTAAATTTTCTCTATATTTTTTCAATTCCATTCTTTCATCCATTTACCATCTTCCTGCCTTTCTCAAACCCATTCACTCTTCAAAAACAGCATAACAACCATGCAAGGGAGCACCTCAAATACAAGCCACAGACCCAGCAATAATCAAATGGCCTGGTTTTTGTATGCTAGACATAACAGAGTTATATAAATGGTATGCTAACTTTCCAACAGCTGAAATGAGTGTGAATTCTATTAGATTTTAATTGGCATGAATTTTTCACAGAATGAAGGGGAAGTGCAAATCAAGTAGTATGAAAAGAAAATGCTAATATGCTACCTTCTGTGCACTCTAATCCTGGTTTCACACAGAAAGTCCTTGAATAAGATTAAAGACTAAGGCTATATCTAATGGAATAATAAGAAACTTTATGTCCAGATGAAGTTGTTTACAATGGGGAAATCCATGGATGTATATCAGAGAGAGGTCTTAATGGGCTTTCAGGAAAGATCATTCCTAAATTCTCTGTTGTACAATATTTTTAATTGATTTGGTTGAAGAGGGCCAGCTAGGCAATCAAGAAATGTTCTAACGTGGCCTCTCTGTGGAGCCAAAGTTGGACGTGATGACTTAAATGGTTTATTTCAACATACGAATTGAACAAAATCATGCACATTTATCTTTGTGGTCTATACCAGATGTTTGTGTCTTGGTTAAATGTATCATATGCTCTTGCTTGATGGAGGATCCTGGAGCATGTAGAATGATGGAAGTAAAATGAGCCTTTTCCCCACTTACCTTCCTGCAGTCCATTGCTTAAATGGCCCACCATCAAGTCTAACAGTATAATGGAATGTGTGGATAACTTTGGAAAATTAGGGGAAGAGATGCTGCTAAGGAAACTATCACACAAGAGAAAAGGAGTTTCCCATGGATTAACAGTGAAGGGAAGAAATTAAGAAAGGATCCACTTTAAAGGATTAACCATTTATTCTTTCTTCAATTTTAAGATTTTGTTGTTGTTTAAACTAAGTTTTCAAACAGTTTTGGGCTAGTCACCAATCTCCTGCTTTCTGGAAAATGTTAAGACCTCACTCTGCCAATTAGCATGGGAGTCTAAGAGCGTGAAGGCCTTTAGGAAATTTCTTTTCACCTGGTCGTTTTTGGACTTCTGATTTTTTTAACTTTGATTTTTTACGTTTAATTTATACATTTTAACCTTGTTCTTAATTCTGTTTGTTTGGGGTTTTTTTACTGTGCTTTTGACCATCTGTTTATATTGTTTTATCATGTTGCTGGAAACTGCCCAAAATCACTTAGGTGAGATGGATGGTGAAGAAAGGAAAGAAGGAAGGAAGGAAGGAAGGAAGGAAGGAAGGAAGGAAGGAAGGAAGGAAGGAAGGAAGAAAGAAAGAAAGAAAGAGGAAGGAAGGAAGGGAGAGAGAAAGAAAGGAAGAAAGGAAAAGGAAGGAACAGAGAGAGAAAGGAAGGAAGGAAGGAAAGGAAAGGAGAGAGGGAGAGAAAGAAAGAAAGAAGAGAAAGAAAGAAAGAAAGAAAGAAAGAAAGAAAGAAAGAAAGAAAGAAAGAAAGAAAGAAAGAAAGAAAGAAAGAAAGAAAGAAAGAAAATTAAAAGTGGTTGTGGAAAGTTTGAGTCTTCAGTTTTGCAAGATTCTGTTAATGTATACTTACAATAAAGTAGAATTAGCTTATTAGTTGTATTTTCTATCCAGTTTATTTGGAAAGACTGACAAGCAGTAATGTAGTGATAGAATAAGTCTTCAAAATGGAAGGTAACCTTGGATAGAGGCAAAAGTGTTGTATTATTATTTTTGGCTGCTTCCTTGGATGGATGGATGGATGGATGGATGGATGGATGGATGGATGGATACAGATAGATGCAGTAGTAGGGGATTTGTAAACGGCAGTGGCAAATCATGTGACCAAATTGAATGAACCTGATAATTTTGCTGGGATTACAACAAAGTGCTTGTGAATACTTGCAGTAAAATAGTTTGGAGTCATGGTGCTGTTTCTCAATGTAATTTGAAACGATATTAAAAACATATTTTCCCCTTATGAATTTCTTTAAGAAAAGTGTGCATGATATAACTTTCACAGATGGTTATTTTTTAATTATTATATGCAAAGGGGGGTATAAGGGGAAAAAAAGCTAATTAAAACATGCATCCTGCATGTACTGAACAGAAAAATTCATGGGACATAACACAATTAAATTATTAACATTTAAATTAGTTTACTTAATGGTAAGGGGAAGTAGAAAATGAAGCATATAGATTATAAATGTAGACCAAATTTCCAAATAATCCTCTAAACGTGATTCCTGTAAAGTAAATGTTTGCTCAAATGTACGGAGAGAGGTGATAATCAGGGCTTTATATGACTGTTGAAAAATTAGTCTCCTTTCAACCTTGAAGTATCAATATTCCTGAAATCATAAAAACACAGAATATTCATTTCTCTTCTTTTTCTGTTAATACATAGATCAAAAGGCAATCAATGCTAACCAAAAACCCAGGAGTCTTCCTCTCCCTCCCTCAAAACACAGAGAGATATTAATATCTGAAATATATTCAGTATATTCAGATCAATCCAAATGAGAATTACAGTAACAAATGACCATAACAAACCTGAGAGCTGCATTTTGAGCATTATATCCAGTAATTAGCTATATCTATCAATTTCAGCGCAAAATATTATTTTGCTGAGAGTTGCTTGGACTATGAGTTCGGTGGCAAATAAATTTGATAAATAAATAAAAATAAGAAGTTGAATAAACTTCATTTACATATTTAAAATATTTGTATCTGGATCTTATTTTTTTAAAAACACACACAAGAAGTTGACTGTAAAATAATTCATTACATTAATTGTAATTCTGAATTAATAAAAATGTGATGTTCAGACTACAAAATGACCTTGCATCATTATTCACATACCTGATATTCCAAATGTTATTCCAGGCACTCTATGCTCTTGAACATCAAATTTAATGTATTCTATCAAACATTTATAAATAATGATTATGTGCTTATTATTTTTTAAAGAACATGTTAAATCCTCTTCTTCTAGGAAGTGTTCTACAACATTTATGGCTGCAAACTCATATCTGGGTGTCAGAAGATGTTCCAATTAAGATATTGCCTGACTGCACTTTTTGGTAAATGGAATTTATTGATACTCCAAAAGCAGCAAAATAAATAAATAAATACATCTGATGTTAATTGATTTGTGTGGACTCAACTGAAGTTCTCACATCTTAAAGCTGTTGAAGTTGAGAAACACTGCTGTAGATCAGTCAACAACATCAGATTTATATATTTGATCTGTGCTGCATTTTTAAATATGAATTCCCCTGATTATAATTTAACATAACCATAAAAATCAAATCATATTTGGTGTGCTATCTAATGACAGAGTTCCCTAACTACTAATCTAAGGAAATATGAAGATAATAGTTGGTTCTTCCAACTTGTTCAAAGTGCTAAATTTACCAATTCAAAGATATTTAAAATATTTTGTGGTGTAGCTGGAAGATTAAAATTTCCTTCTTTGGCTACTGAAGTTCCCTGAATGAAAAAAATGAAAAAAGAGAATTTCCTTAAATAACACTCTAGAAGTCTGTATGAATAGTTTCAGCATATAAAAATAGTTTACCGGTAGGCATATATAAAGAAATGCCACATATAATATAAATTATATACTTGCCAAACTATTATTTTAAGATATAAAGTTTAACCCAGATGTTCAATTTAGGTGCCACTCATCTATTCTAATCAGCTACTTCTAATGATACAAATAAATTTAATTACAGTAGGTGGCAGTGCTTAGCTGAGCTTGGCTGAGCTTGAAAAGGCTTATAAAGAGTGGAGTTGTCTTGTAAATGGTTAGGAGACCACAAGAAGATCACTTAGAAGCATATAAATTTATAAACAGAAGCCAGCATGGATTCGTCAAAAACAGATCATGTAAAATCTTATTTCATTTTTTGACAAAGTGACTAAACCAGTGGACCAGTGAAATGCTGTGGACATAGTATACTTGGATTTCAGTAAGGCATCCGACAAAGTAGACCACAACCTATTTCTTGGTAAGCTAGAAAAATGTGAGATAGACAGCATCACAACCAAATGAATTTGTAACTGACTGACCAACCACACTTAATTGTCATCCATAATGGAGCTACAACTACATGGAGGAAAACATGCAGCGGTTCCATCTTAGGCCCAGTACTCTTCGATATCTTCATAAATGACTTAGATGGGGAAATAGAAGGGGAATTCATCAAATGACACTAAGCTGTCAGGAATAACTAACACCCAAGAAGACAAGCTCAGGATCAAAAAAAGATCTTGACAGACTTGAACAATAGGCCCTATCCAACAAAATATCGATATGATAGGGGGTGACATTATAGAGTGTTCCAATATTTGAGGGTTGCCCCAAAGAAGATTCTCTAAAGCACCAGAAGGCAAAACAAAAAACAGTCAAGGAGAGAATCAACTTACAACTAAGGAAAAATTTCTTGAGAGAACAATTAACAGCTTGCTTTCAGAAGTTGTGAGCGCTTCATCACTGGATGCTTTAAAAAGAGACTGGACAACCACTTGTCTGAAATGATATAGGGTCACCTGAGCAAGGGATTGGACTAGAAGACCTCCAAGATCCCTTCCAACTCTGTCATTCATTATTTTGTAAGAAAATCTCAAATCATCATGGAGGGAAGCAGTGAAAAATTTTAGCGTTACCAAGAAAATTTCATAGTTATTCTTGAAATCTTTAAGATTAATTGTCCTTGAAAATTTTATCTTTTTATTTCAGTGCATTATTTATCAAAATCTTTTCCATATTAAATAAGTATCAAGCTAAGAGTGTACCAAAAATCCGCAGTTAAACCCTGAGATACATATACATTATCTTCTATTGGAAAGAAATTAGATTTGTAATAATATCAAATTTTCAGTTTCTTTGCCTATAATGAGTAAATCTTATGTAGAATATATTAACCAAGTTAGGTAATATCTAATGTCTGTATATATTAATAAATTTATTGAAGAATTATACCTTGTCTATAATATTTAAATGTTTTATGAATTACAGTGATGAATTATGAAACTAGTTGGAGAAACTGGTCAAATATTAGATTTAAACACATCCAGATGAAACAAGAAAAACTTTTGGGGCCAAACTATCTTATTTAATTTTAGCAGAAAACCATGCAGCCATAGTTTTTAGTGTTTTACCTGCAATAAATCTTGCTGTTACCTAATCATACAAAGTAAGTTCAACAGGGGAAAGATCTAATTCATTTTCTATCAAACCCTTAATTTTATTTATCACTTTGAGTAAACATCTGGAAATTTGAAGTTTATGTCTTCAGACATAATATTATGATAACTCTGGATTTATTGGTGCTTTAATGGATATGTGAAAACTTGGTTATTCTCCCAGTTCTCCAAATATCTGCCACTGACAAATTGACGCAAAGCATGTAAACACATAAGTATATCATGTTGATTCAAAGTATGTAACACTTAAGAGGAATAAGTAGCAAATAGAGAAAATAAAAGCTTAATTTTTCTTCTTGTAATGCCACTTTTTTTCTCCTTAGTGTGATATAATTTGTCCTCCTGTACATAGCTTATCAACATTTACTCTTCAAACATAAAAATATTCTTTACTTTAGAGAAATTTCTTCTGGCAAGGAAACACACAACTGAAGCATTGTCAAATACTGCTACTGTATTTACTGTATGTACTTTTTACATTCTGGATCCAAGCTGAACAATTTAAAAAAAAAAACGCAAACAAAATTATTTGTTATGCATAGAAAAAAAACACATAGCTTGGTGCAAAAAAAAAAAAAAGCTAGTTAGGCATAGTGAACAATTTGCCAGCCTAAAAAACCAGGAGACTAGGACTTCTAAATTTTCCTCAGGCATGAAGGTCAGTTGGGTCAATCACACTTAGCCTAACTCACCACACAGGATTGTTGTTGTGTCAAAAATGAAATGAATGAATTAATTAAATAGGAGGCAAGAGAATTATGAATATTTGAAGAAGACAGAGAGAAAAAAAAGAGAGAGAGAAGGTAGGATAAAAATCAACCTAATAATAATAATAATAGTTATAATAATATTTATTTATTTATTTATTTATTTATTTATTTATTTATTTATTTATTTATTTATTTATTTATTTATTTATTTATTTGTTTGTTCGATTTATATGTCACCCTTTTCCGGAGACTCAGGGTGGCTTACAATGCGTTAAGCAATAGCCTTCATACTTTTGTATATACCTGCTTAGTAGGGCTTTCGCCCCCCCCCCCAAGCGGTGTTCTTTTTTTATACAAAGTCAGCTTATTGCCCCCACAATCCGGGTCCTCATTTTAACTACCTTGGAAGGATGGAAGGCTGAGTCAACCTTGAGCCTGGTGAGATTTGAACTTGCAGTAATTGCAGGCAGCTGTTGTTACTTAACAGTGCTTTAGTCTGCTGCGCCACGAATAAAATATTATAATATATTATTATATATTATAATAATATAATAGTAATAATAATAATAATGCAGACTCTGCAAAGAAGTGGATGAAACTATTGATCATATACTGAGCGGTTGCAAGACAATAGCTCAGACTGACATAACTACAAACAACGTCACAACACAGTCGCTCAGATGGTCCACTGGAACTTGTGTCACAACTACCATCTGCCTGTAGCAAAGAACTGGTGGGATCATAAGCCTGAAAAAGTGGTCGAAAATGAGCATGCAAAACTATTGTGGGACTTCCGAATACAGACTGATAAAGTTTTGGAACACAATATCCCGGATATCACGATTGTGGAGAAAAAAAAAGTGTGGATCGTCGACATTGCCATACCTGGTGACAGCAGAGTCGACGAGAAACAACTTGACAAAGTCACCAGATAGCAGGACTTGAGAATCGAACTGCAGAGACTCTGGCATAAACCACTCTGGCAGGTGGTTCCAATGGAACTTGGCACACTGGGTGCTGTGCCTAAGGACCTAGGCAAGCACTTAAAAACAATTGGCGCTGACAAGATCACCATTGGTCAGCTGCAGAAGGCCACCTTACTGGGATCTACTCGCATAACCCGCCGATACATCATGCAGTCCTAAACGCTTGGAAAGTGTTCAACTAGTGATTTGGGATACGAAATCCAGCATGGTCATCTCGTTTGCTGTGTATACTGTCGTCGTCATCATCATCATCATCATCATCATCATCATCATCATCATCATCATCATCATCATCATAGTGGTAGTCTACATCAGTTGGATGGAAAAGATATCACATTTAAGTTCTCCATATAAGCTTTTGATCATTGAAGCCAACAAGGACCTTTCTCTCAAATGATAGCAGTTGTGCGGTTGCATATTGAAGCCTGCCTTTTTTTAAAAATAGTATTAACTTTAGAGTTTTTTAAATACTTTTTAGAAGTTTGGAAATTTAATACAGTACTAAGCAAAATTACTTTTGTTATTATTCTTCCCCTTTAAAAATGGATAGGAATCCATGTACAAACCAATGGTAAAGTTTCCCCTGACTATCATCTCTGTTTATTAACTAAGGGAGCCAGCATTGTCTGAATATGCTTCCGTGGCCAGCATGACTATTCACGGAGGCACATGGAATGTTGTCGATTTCCTATTGAAGTGGTACCTATTTATCTACTCACATTTGCATGCTTTTGAACTGCTAGGCTGGTAGGAGTTGGGGCAAGTAACAGGAGCTCCCTCCATTGTGCCATACTGGGCTCTCAAAGTTGGGCTGTCTTTAACTGCTGCCCCATAAACAAACAAACAAATAAATAAATAATCTGGCTATAACTGTGCAATGAAAGGTAGCCCTTTTTTAACATGTCTTTTGATCCCATGGACAATACAGACTTTATCATATGATGAGCTTTGTTGTAAAATCTAAAGGGGTAAATGCCACAATCTTGCAGGTGGTAACTTGCTGCTAAAACAGATTATTTATTTTATCCTTTCAGGATGCAGAAAACTTAAATTCGGTGGGCTTCCTAAATCTTGCATGAAGTTAGCAACCTGTGTCTTGAGGGCCACAGATGGCCCTTAAGATAATTAAATACAAGCTTCAAGCTAGTTCTGAAACCCCTTTGCAACCAATTTAGGTCACTGGTAATTATGATTTCTTGCTTTTCTAGCTGCCTGCTGTGCAGAGTGAAGAGAGACAGAATATCTAAGTGGGAGTGAAAGGGTATCTAATAGAGAAAAATCTTGCACTGTTTTCACTCTGGCCAAGGGTGCTATTTAGCCAGTTTAGTCTGGTTTATAGGAACTAGTTAATCTTTTCTTGTACAACTCAACAGATAGTTTGGAATCAACAGTAATACAGAGGCTGGATGAACTGCTTCCAACATAGCACACTTCAGACTCTCCCCACTTAAAAGAACTGAAATATATCTATTTTTAACTCCCCAACCTCTCTTCTTCATTTTCCCTATGAACATCATCCTGATGTACTGTTAGAATCAATTGTCCCAAAGGTGCTTTTTCAAAAGACAACTGGACTTTCTTTTTTTTTTCCTTAAAGACATTTCATTTCTCATCCAAGAAGTTTATTCAGTTCTGACTGAATGGTACAGAATGGAAGGATTTATATTCCTTGCAGACAGCTCGTCATTTGCATCCTTTTAGAGTCATTGAGGCCATTGGGAAGTTAATATTAGGGTTAGACACCACCTATCTCCTGTTTACAACACAGTCCTTTCAGCAGTTCCAAGAAGGTTCTATATTTGCGTAATTCAGGTGACCCTGAGGTCACAGATAAACCTTCAAATGGCCTCAATGACACTCAGAAACGGTGCTAATGACCAGACAACTGCAAGGAATATAAATCCTTTCATTCTTCACCATTCAGTCAGAAGCTTATTGTATGAGAAGAGAAATGTCTTTAAGGAAAAATGAGGAAAGTCCAGTTGCCTTTTGAAAAAGCATCTTTGGGACAACCATGACCTGGATGACTGAGAATTTCCATAGACAGATTAATCAATTATTAGCTTTAATCTGTCTCAACAATGAAATGTAATCATCACAGAAGTTTAATAAAAGAAATCAAAACACATCATGGTTAAAAGGAACCTTGGAAATGATCCGTTCCAATTCCCATCCATGTAGGATCTACTACAGGTTCCTCAACAGATGGCCCAAAAATATCTGTTTAAACACTTCCAGCAAAAGACAGTCATATGTTTTCCTTCCAGGGTCTATTTTGGACATACTCCAGTTTCCCAGGGTTTGTCTAGAATGCAATATCAGAACTGGATGCAGGAATTGAGGTGGGATTTGACCAAGGTAGAATAGAAAAGGACAATGATATATCTTGATACAGACACTACATTTCTGTTGATGTGCCCTTGATTGGCATTCGCTTCTTTTGAATCTACAAAATACTGTTATTTATGTTCAGCTTGTGATTACCAAGCTATACATGGGTGAGAATCACTTCTTCTGGACTTTGAGATTGTAAGGTTTTTTGTGCTCTTTGAGCTTGGTTATTATAATATATTATTAATATATTATTATTATTATTATTATTATTATTATTATTATTATTATTATTATTATTATTATTATTATTATTATTATTATTATTATTAACAGGCAAGTTTGGCCTTGGAGTACAAAATGAAGCAGGGCACAGGCTGATAGAATTCTGTTAAGACAATACAATGGTCATAGCAAACACTCTTTTCCAACAATCCAAGAGACGATTCTATACATCGACATCACCAAATGGTCAACACAGAAATCAGATTGACTATGTGCTCTGCAGCCAAAGATGGAGAAACTCTATATAGTCAGTAAAAACAAGACCAGGAGCTGACTGTGGCTCAGATCATGAGCTTCTGATTGCAAAATTTAGGCTTAAATTGAAGAAAGTAGGGAAAAGCACTAGGTCACTCAGGTATGAACTAAATCATATCCCTGATGAATATATACAGTAGAGGTGACAAATAGATTTAAGGAATTAGATCTGATAGGCAGAGGACCTGAAGAACTATGGGTGGAGTTTTGCAACATTGTATAAGAGGTAGTAACTAAAACCATCCCAAAGAAAAAGAAAGGTAAGAAAGCAAAATGATTTACTGAGGAAACTTTGCAAATTTATTGAAGAAAGAAGGGAAGCAAAAGGCAAGGGAGAAAGAGAAAGATACACTCAGTTGAATGCAGAATTCCAGAGAATAACTAGAAGAGATAATAATACCTTCTTAAATGAACAGTGCAAAGAAATAGAAGAAAACAATAGAATAGGGAGGACCAGAGATCTCTTCAAGAAAATTAGAGATATGAAGGGAACGTTCATTCGAAGATGGGCATGATAAAGGGCCAAAATGGCAGGAACCTAACAGACGCAGAAGGGATTCATTTCATTTCATTTCATTTTATTAAATTTGTATACCGCCCTACTCCCGAAGGACTCAGGGCGGTGAACAGCCATAAAATAAAACATATAAATACAAAATTTAAAATAGAGATAAAACAAATTAAATAATTAAGAAGATTAAGAAGAGGTGGCAAAATTACACAGAAGAACTATACAAGAACAAGCTTAACATCCCTGATAACCACAATGGGATGGTCACTGATCTTGAGCCAGACATTCTAGAATGTGAAGTCAAATGGGCCTTAGGAAATCTGAGCAACAACAAAGCTAGTGGAGGAGACAATATTGCAGTATTGTTGTTGGCAAACAGGTGATTGGCCTATAGTTTCCAGGGTTCTTTCCTTTTCCTTTATCTTTTTGGATCAAAAATGTCCTTCCAGTTGTCATCCATCCATCATTTTCAGGTGTTTTTAGGATCTGGTTCATCTGGGTTGCCAATCTTTTGTGCAGACTTGTAAGTGCCTTTAACCAGAAGCCATGCAGCTCATCTGGTCCAGGTGCACTCCAGTTCTTCACTTTTCTTGACTGTCTTTGCACCATTGCTTTTGTTATTTTCACGTCTTCCATTTTATGCACTTTAATAGAGTCCTCAACCTGTTTGATCCATTTTGCATTTCTGTTGTGCTTCTTGTTGTTTTCCCACAAATTCTTCCAGAATTTCAGAGCTTTCTCTTTATCAGGCTTTTCATTTGTTGTTACTCCGTTTCCATTTTCTAAACTCTTATAAAACTGGTGCTGATTTGCTCTGAACTGTGAGTTTTCCTTGAACTGAGTTACTCGGTTTTCATACCTTTTAATCTTTTCAGTGATGGCAACAACCCTCTGCTTCAGCTCTTCAATTACTACCGCAATCTCCTTATTCCTCAGATCGTATCTTGCTTCCAGGCTGCTTTTGACCTGCTTATTCTTTAGCTGACCTTGCCTTAGGTTCTTCAAGTTGCTCAAATCTCCATGTACTTTTTTGATCTTCAATTCTAACCAAATTTTCCACTTAGGCTTCCCCTTCTTGCCTCTTTGGTTCTTTTGTATTTTCAACCCCAGTTCTTTGGTGGTTATGACAGCTGCTGCATACATCATTTGGTTTGTTTCGGCTAATGTAGTGGTTCGAATAGTTTTCACAGCCTCATTGACCGTTTTTAGTACATTTCTCAATTCTTTCCGGTTCACTTGGTTCAGCTTTGGCAAACGTGTTCTTTCAGCATCTTCCATTTGGTGCTTTATTTTTCCAGCTAATTGAGCACTATCTGTTGGTGTTTGTTCTTTAGTGCTTCCTTGTTCTTTATCTTCATCCATTTCAGTATCCTCTTCTTCCCTTTCTTCCTCAATTTGCTTTTGAGTCTGGAAATCATTCTTGATGTTACTCTTCTTTGTTGTTGTACTCAGACTATTAATTGCTTTCTCTTCTATTGCTATTAATTCTTCTGTAGTGAAAAATTTGTGGTTTAGGATTACACGTCGTTGGTCCATTAACCTTTGTTCACTGGTGTCACAGTCCGTATGGTTCATCTTCCAAATCTGATACATTCTTTTTTGAAATCCATGTTTTGCTGGCTCAGACTGATAGTAAGCTTCCATAATAGAGGTGTTTTCTTCCCTGGTCCAGATTTTTCGCTTTTTGGGTTTTTCTTCCATGGTGTCGCAATGGGTCAGACACATCTTCACAACTAACAACAACATTATTATTATTATTATTATTATTATTATTATTATTATTATTATTATTATTATTATTATTAATAATTATTATTATTAATAATAATAATAATAATAATAATAATAATAATAATAATAATAATAATAATAATAATAATAATAATAATAATAATAATAATAATAATAATAATAATATTAATATGTGTGTGTGTGTGTGTATTTCTTGTGCATATTAGAAGTTAGATAAATCCAAGCTTGTAATTTATTCCCTTCCAAATTCTTGCAAAATTTGGCAAATGTTGCAAATTTTGACCAGGTTTTTCAAATTTCTGCAATGCAAACACATTTGTTTATTGCAAGTTAAAGCACAATTCTAACTTCTTTTGCATTATTGACTTTTAAAGCCTGCAATTTTTAAAATCATCCTGTCAGGTTACAATTCAGATGCTGCATCAGCCTGGGATGAGGGTTTTTTTTTCAACTGTATATAAAATTCAGGGTTCTAATATCATTCTTCAGCAATATTATTTGCTGTCGAAACCATCAAATTTTCATTCAGCTGAATTAGCATAGCACATTTGTCCTGCCGTGACACAGTAATAATGCTGAATAGATTTCATTCCTTAGCATATTAACTCACAGAGCTCTGTGGCACTAGCAACTGCCTTTTAACAGATACCCCACCATATTGTTTATCATTATCACTGGAAGTATGAATAATGTATTTAAATATATTTAAGTAACAGCTTGATCCTCTTCCCAAGGAAAATTATGTAGAAATAATAGCAGTGCTACAGTATTTAGTCTGGTTATTTCATCACATGTTCTTTCTGAGCATGGAATCGAATCTGCCTCCTCAGGCAAGTATCAGGTTTGGCCTTAGGTAGAAATGGAATTGATTGCCTTGATGGATGAGTTCCTTCACAAAATAGCTGGAGAGACTATGACTTTGGATATTTCCTGGACATCTCAAAAGCTTTGTTAGCTTTTGTATAATTGGCTGGGGTGGATACAGAAGACATGATACCCTGTTTCCCCGAAAATAAGACACCCCCTGATAATATGCCCAATCGGGCTTTTGAGCGCATGCGCTAAAATAAGCCTCCCCCCGAAAATAAGCCCCCCCAAAATATTTAAATGCAAAGCTGGAAATCAGGTAAGACGGCAAAAGGAGCCCCATCTTGTTCCATGCCTCCCAAAATAATAAGATTTCCCCAAAAATAAGGCCAAGCGCTTATTTCAAGGTTCAAAAATGCTTATTTCCGGGTTCTTCCCATTCTGCTTACAATCTTTTTGGATTTCTGCCTTCTGGTAGAAGATACAGAACAATTAAAACTCGGACCACACATTTTCTGAATAGTTTTTATCCCAGAGCTATAATTGCACTCAACAATGAACTAAAGGGCCACCATCAGTGAACTGTTGGATGGTACTACTTGGTTTGTTGTGTGGATATTTGGGTGGTTTAGGGGTGGAGAACTGTGGTGGGTGGGAGTGTGTTTGGGGCTTGTTATGTGTGTTGGACCTGGTCTTTGGGTGTTAAGTGAATTTTGTTGTATGGGTATACTGTGTATACACATATAATGACAATAAAATTTATTTATTTATTTATTTAAAAATATAATATTTTTTATGTATAAAAATATTAAAAAATATAATATTTTTTATATATAAAAGTATTAAAAATATAAAAAATATAAGACAGGGTCTTATTTTTGGGAAAATATGGGTATTATGATACTGTTAAATTATACGACAGATCAAACCAAGCTTGACATCATGTCTGTGGAGATTCTTATTCATCCAGATCATAGTTGTCTCAAAGGGATTGTTCTGACCCAACCTTAGCAGAAGCAAGAAACAGACTCTTCGACACAAAAACCCCCTCTTTATTTATCTCTTGTGAATTAATTGCGTTCACCCACTGAAAAGTCCAGACAATAGTTCTTCAAGGAGTTAACTACAGTATAGACTTTATCAGTTCCTTGCGATAATTGTAAGGCCGTGAGCTCCCAGCCAAAAGGCTGCAAATTAAGTTCTGGCAAGCAGTCTTTGTGGCACGAAACACAATGAGCAAAATCTTCAGAAATATGAACGGTTGTCTCCTATGACAACTACTCCCCTTTCCTTCTATTTATTCCCCAGCCAGAGACCATTCAGTGTCCACAGGTGCTTTGCTTCCTGAGTCGACTCCTTATCTTCCATTGATCACCTCTTCTAACTGCTCTGCATATATGTGCATCTGGAAGAGGCCCCAGCTGTTCCAGATGCACTCCTCCTCACTCATATCAGCCTCCAAAGGCAGCTGCCTCTCCGGTGGCTGGGAAATGTCGGATGGCCCTGGCTCTATCTCTGTGTCTGATGCAGAACGTCCGTTAGAGCTTTCCCCAGACTCCAGCATTGGCCCAAGTTCCTCCCCAACCTCTTCATCCAGTGGTAGGTTCCTCCCGGTTCAGCCAAGCCGGTAGCGGTGACGATATGATGTCACCGAACCGGTTCTCTTTGTTCGGGAATTGGACCTCCCGCCCGCCCCCCGCATTATTCTTACCTCTTATTTGGCCCCGCCCCCAATCTAGTCTCTGCCTCCTGAGTCCCAGCTGATCGGTTAGAAGGAAAAAACCTGTTTAAATGCTTGCCACGGGGCTTCAAACCGCCGCCGTACAGCTGATCAGTGTTAAAAGGCAGTGTGGTGGTAGACCAGTGAACTCAAAAAAAACAAATGGGTAAACCGGTGCCTCCAAAAATGGGTAGACTGGTGCCTCCAAAAATAAATGGGTAGACCAGTGCGCTCCAAGAACAAATGGGTAGACCGGTATAGCTCTGCAAGGAGTTAAAAGCCTGTAGACCAATACCTCTGCTAAATCCTAAAGAATTGTCACATAAACATCAAACCACACCCACAAAATAAGCCACGCCCACAGAACTGCTGGTAAAAAAAAATAGAACCCACCCCCATTGTCATCGTCTGAGGCTGTCGCCAGCTCCCCTGGCAGCTGGAGGGCCACAATAGGTTTTTTTTTCTATTTCTTCAAAAGGCAATCAGATTGCTTTTTTCTTGATGGAGAAGAAAGAAGAAAGTCCACATTTTGGATAGAGAGGACCATTGGTTTTTTTTAAAAAAAAAATTGATTTATATGCCGCCCTTCTCCGGAGACTCAGGGCGGCTTACAATGTGTTAAGCAATAGCCTTCGTACTTTTGTATATTTATACAAAGTCATCTTATTGCCCCCATAATCTGGGTCCTCATTTTACCTACCTTAGAAAGGATGGAAGGCTGAGTCAACCTTGAGCCTGGGGAGATTCGAACTTGCAGTAATTGCAGGCAGCAGATGTAAGTGGATGTTAATAACAGTGCTTTAGTCTGCTGAGTGACCAGAGCTCCTTTTGAAAGAGGTTTGAAAGAGGTGTAAAATAATCCATCTATGTTAGAACACCTCTCCCTCAAAAGAAGGGGAGGAATAAGACACCACCTAGCTCCAATTTAAAATGCAGTCCTTGGAACAGTTCCAAGAAGATTCCACAACCAATAGCACCTTGATTTAGGTGACCCTGAGAGCACAGAGAAACAGACAAGTAACCTCAACACCAGGGGCGGGTTTCAAAACCCATTGCTACCAGCTCGCTCATGTGTGTGTGTGTGTGTGTGTGTGCGCGCGCGCATGCACGCACAACGCTTCTGCACATGCACAGAAGCATCGGGTGGGTGGGCGGAGCCTCCCGCCATCACCGCTACCAGTTCGCCCGATCTGGGGCAAACCAGTAGCAACCCACCACTGCTCAGCACCTCTCAGAGAGAGAGTGCTAAAGGCCAGATGACCAAAAAGAAATACAATCATTTCATCCTCCTCACCATTTGAACCTATCCTTTCATCTCCCATCCCAGCATTCAGGGTCAACTATAAGTACCTATCCTTCCATCTCCCTGCCATGAACTGATGAAGCTTCTTGGATGAGAAGCAAAGCATTTTCTTTTTCTTCCTCAAGGAAAAAAAACAGTCTAGTTGCCTTTTGAAGGAAAAAGCACCTTTAAGGCAAGCTTGACATCCATCTTCTTTTTCTCTTTTTCCCTCATCTTGCCTTGGAATTTTCCACAATCTACTCCAAGGCTGTCAAACTCACAGCCCACAGGCCAGATGCATCATGCACTGGGCACACCCATGCCCAGTTTAGAGAAGGGGGGGGGAACCATAATACGTCACATGACACCACCATGACGACTTGAGTTTGACACCCCAGATCTATTCCAATCATCAGGTTTATGATGGTGCGAGCCTCTGGAAATTGGGGACTCAAACCCTATCAGCCCTAATTAGCATAACCGATATCAATCTTATTTCGAGAACATCTGGAAATTATGTACACAACACTATCATTTTTGTTTTTAGCTATGACAAATTTATCTTTATCTGCCTGGTAGACAAGGGAAAATTATACAAAGAATGAATGAAAAGAATATATATCAAATGGGGCAAATTTAGAGATGAGAAGAAATTGTGACTAAAAATAAGTAACATTTAACCAAAAGACATTAACATAGGCCCATTAATATTTTATCATAATTTTAATTTCTGTGGGATATCCTTTGGGTTTTATAGTCATAGTATTTTAATATGTTCATTTAATTTAATTTAATAATACTAGTATTTTTAGCTACACTCTTAGCATCTGAGAAAATTCCTGTTATGTTTTATTTCATCAAGGCATGGATTAATCCATTTTTCATGCATGATGCCAATCTGCTTTAAGGTAGGAAAAAAGGGTGTTATAAAAAATTAATCACATTATTAAAAAAATAATTTAAAAACAGGTTTAAAGGCTTCAGGAATGACAAGCAGTTTGGGGGAAAAAATTACATGAAAAGGTTTGCAAAACCTGCCCCTCATTTGTCTCATTTTCCTTTTTAAAAATATTATTAATAAAACCAAGAAAAGCCAGGAATAATGATATTATCCATATATTTAAGTTATGTTTTTGCGTTATAACACAATGGCACTACTTGAAAATTTGTTAATTGAAAATTGTTGCAAATGTTTTTTTGTGCATAAGGCTAATCTACGTTTTCTTTATATGTTCTGGAGTGTGCTTCTTTTTTTTCTTAAAAATCTGATGTATCAAATTATATGCACATGGATAAAGCCTTCTTCTTCTTCTTCTTCTTCTTCTTCTTCTTCTTCTTCTTCTTCTTCTTCTTCTTCTTCTTCTTCTTCTTCTTCTTCTTCTTCTTCTTCTTCTTCTCCTCCTCCTCCTCCTCCTCCTCCTCCTCCTCCTCCTCCTCCTCCTCCTCCTCCTCCTCCTCCTCCTCCTCCTCCTTCTTCTTCCTACCATATTCCCACAGGTGCAGGGTCCACTTTTCAGATCATTGAGCCTCACTTTGCATGGTCAGTTGTGTCTCCAAGCTGCAGGCCCATGGCTTGCATATCTTTGTTGATGGTGTCTTGACATATCTGTTTTGGGCACCCACGAGCCATTGACTTCTAGTCGGTAGGCAGTCTTGGCCACAGTGGAAGATGCTGCTGTCTGGACATGTCCATACCAGGGGTTTTGGCCTTCTTGCATCTTAATGTTGTCAAATGATGTCATTTGTGATGTGTTCAAGAAGGGAGATGCCCAATATCCAAATGGAGCATTCACATTTCCATGTCATGGAGATAGAAAAAGCCTATCTGGTGATCTAAACTGTGATGTAATTCAGTAGTAAATGGGAATTTAACTATACTGACATCAATTGGGAAGCAGCAAGCGGGACATTGAATAGGTTCTTAATGTGCATAACTGACAACTTTATTGTCTGAAAGGTGGATGAGAAACCTAGAAGTTGACTATACTTATTAATAGGCATCAAGTGCTTGAGGAAGATGTAAGAACTTTGGGAGAGAGTGACCATGTCATATGGTAGAATTTACCATAATGCAGGCAAGAGTAGCTGAACAAAGTCTGAAAAATTCCAAACAGAAAAGTGCCACAGAAAAAGAAAATCTGTAGAGATTTTCAGTCATCCAGGTCATGGTTGTCCCAAAGTTGCTTTTTCAGGGGGCAACTGGACTTTCTTGTTTTTCTTTTTGAAGGGTCACCCGAGTAGTGCTACTGGTTTCTGTAGTCTGCAATTTTTCCCCCTCTGAAAATCCATTCCTACTCCCATACCATTCAAAGGGTGTTCATCCCAAATTGTATAGCTAAAAATCTGTAGAAATTCTCAGTCATCCAGGTCCCATGGTTGGCCAAAGGTGTTTTTTCAGGAGGCAACTGGACTTTCATGTTTTTCTTTTGAAGACATTTCACTTCTCATCCAAAAAGCTTCTTCAGCTCTGACATCATAGTGGGGAATGGAAGGATTTATATTCCTTGCAGACAGATGGTCATTTGCATCCCTTTAGAGGGTCATTGAAACAGTTGGAGGTTTATCTGTGTCCTCAGGGTCACCAACTCCTGATTCCTGTAGTCTGCAGTTTTTCCTCTGGAAATCCAGTTGCCTCCTGAAAAAGCACCTTTGGGACACAAGTAGAAGAAGAAGAAAGAGACACCTGACTAGACAGCATGGTTGCTGAGGGATTGAAAGGACAAATGGAAAGAATGGAAAAAGTAACTACTAGAGTAGAATAACCACAAATAGCTCAAATCTACAAGGGTAGATTAAAGAAGGCTAAGGTTCTGAATGAACGAAGAATTGCAACAATTGCCAAAAAATAACAAAGAGGGTTTATTTTGATATCTAAGGAGCAAAGGAGAGCCAAGGAACTGATTGGCACACTAGAGGAAGAAAACGGCAAGAAGGTGACAGGCAGAAAGGAGAAGGCAGAACTATTTAATTTCTTTTTTGCACCAGTCTTTATGCAAGAAGAAAAAAAAATCCAACCTATCTAAAGCAACACCGTGAAAGTCAGAAGAGGAAATAAGTTAGTTTCTACACTTAGGCAAGAAGACACAGATGCACAGGTACAATATAGAGAGTACCTGGTTCAATGGGGGTGCCTGTGACAGGGATCTAGATTCCCTGTTTCAGTTTGATCCAGCAGTGTGCTTCAGCTCCTAAAAAAGGCTAAGCAGATCAGTGGTGGATTTTTACCAGTTCGCCCCGGTTCGGGCAAACCGGTAAGCGCGGTGGCTGCAGGAGGCTCCGCCCACCCATTGTTATCACAGACACTCTGCGCATGCACAGAACCTTCTGCGCATGAGCAGAAGCACTACATGCACACTCCCGATTCTGAACCAGTAGCGAAGGTAAGGGGAACTCACTACTGAAGCAGATCCAGGCTCATCAACAGAGAGCTAATAAAAAAAAATGACACTACTGCTGAATACTGCATTAGTGAGACCATGTCTGGATTACTGCATCCAGTTTTAGTCACCACAATATATTAAAAAATGCTGAGACTCTAGAAAGGATGTCACAAAGATGATAAGGGGTCAGGAGGCTAAATTCTATGAAAAACAGAAAAAGAAGAGGGAGATCCAACCTGGAAATAAGGAGGAATTTCCTGATAGTATAAAATATTAAGGAGTGGAACAGCTTGACACCTGGAGTAAACATTGGAGGTTTTCAAGAAAAGTTTGTCTATAATGATATAAGGACTAAAAGACTTCCAAGATCTCTTCCAACCCTATGATAATAAGAACTGTATGGCATACAAATTAGATGTAGCCAAATTCTGATTGGCATGATACAATTCATAGCAAGATACACTGTGGAAGAAGGTATTGTTTGAAAAAAAAAATCCACTTGATTTGTTAAAATTACAGTTAAGAAATGAAGACAAGAAAGATGCATGATCTTAATCTTCTTATTAAATCTAGAAACATAATATTCTATCATCTTAGTTTTAGATCATGAATATACTTCAACAGTTGATTAAAAAAACATATCTTAGATGAGCCGCGGTGGCACAGTGGTTAAAGTGCAGTACTGCAGGCTACTTCTGCTGGCTGCCTGCAATTTGGCAGTTCAAATCTCACTAGGCTCAAGGTTGACTCAGCCTTCCATCCTTCTGAGGTGGGTAAAATGAGGACCCAGATTGTTTGCGGCAATATGCTGACTTTGTAAACCGCTTGGAGAGGGCTGTAAAGTACTGTGAAGCAGTATGTAAGTCTAAGTGCTATTGCTATCTATTCCTTTCCAGCAGGAAAGTACATTTCTTTTGATTAAAACAATTCACTTTGCTGTGTTCAAAGCTCATAAACCTAAAACTGTTCATAAAATTTCAATTTTCATATTCTTGGAGCTTAAATCATCATCTGCCATATTTTTCTCAAGATTGTATTAACATATATTATAACCAGAACATTAAAGAGGTCATAACTGGGTATGAACAAAGCATGTGAGTCAGACTACCGTTAAGCTTCTTACAACATCATCCTAGGAAAACTGATCTCCAACTTTTATAAACATAATTGAAGAGCCTAATAAACCCAGAACAACACTTTCTCTTAAAATAATTTCATTCTTAAATTATAAAAGGACACTCTGGGAAGTTAATCTCAGCTCCCAAACTTAATACAGGAGACAGGTGTGAAAAGATAGAAAGAAATCTACAGCATGATAATTAGAGGATCCAGAGACAACTCAAAAGAAGTAGGTAGACCAACCTTACAATTTAAATGTCAAGAGTAAAATAAAAGCTCGGTTTTCTTTTTTTTTTAGACTGACATGACCCCTCAGTTTTAAAGCCTCATGAATATTTAATTTCATGTGGAAAGTATTACTGTTTAATTTGATCCCTTCCTTCCATTTCTTTTTGGAAGCATAGTGGATATTTCTTTCATGAGGAAATATATATATATCATAGTAAATCAATGGGATTTATACCTAAAAAACTTGTAAAATATTATAGTGGATAACTATGTGCCCCATTTAATATCCACCGCCCCCTTGGGCTAAGCCTCTATGTGTTGATTTCTATCACAATAGCTTTACAGTTCTATACATTTCTTGATATAACATACTAACTTATATTAAAAATTAACAAATATTAAACAATTTCCTCATGAAATAAATATATTAAATATATGATCCATATGCTATATATATACACAAATATACAAATACAAATACAAATACACACACACACACACACACACACACACACACATATACAGAATAGATGATAGAGAGGTAGATAGATTTATTTATTATTTATTTATTTTGTCGCATTTCTATGTTGCCCAACTCCCAAGGGACTCTGGGTGACTTACAACAGAGAATAAAACAATGCAACAATATCCCATACAAAAGTTAAAAGAATACATTAAAACATTAAAACGTTAAAACACATACACTCCAATTTGTGGCCGGGTCTCGCAAGATCACTATAATGAAATCAACGGCCCCAGGCCTGCCTATCTACTAAGATAGATACCTTAGTAGAATATTTTTTAAAATTATTTTTAAATTTTAAGTTCTGGAGCTCACAGAATATCTGCTTCTTTCTTTAATAGATAGATGATATAGATATAGATAGATGATATAGATAGATGATATAGATATAGATAGATGATATAGATAAAGATAGAGATAGAGATAGAGATAGATAGAGATAGAGATAGAGATAGAGATAGAGATAGAGATAGAGATAGAGATAGAGATAGATATGTCTCAAACTACATACAGTATTTCAAGTAGGGCTGGGATCTCAAGGAATATAAGAGGCAATTAACTGTGGGATACTTTCTGAGCTTTGTGATTTTTCTTGCAGACGTTTTATTATTACCAAACTAACTAACGTCATCAGTGCTAGTGGTACTGATGAGTAATGAAACATCTGCAAGAAAACCTCCAAGCTCAGAGAAACCAAAAACCCCACAAGTTAACTCTTGAGCTACAAATATTCTGTTTTACAGGGAAGAGTCAACTGGTTGAAGCAGGGAGGTCTGGAAATAGTGAATCCTTCATCTGTAATGTTCCAAAGGTGCTTTTTTCAAGAGGCAACTGGACTTTCAGGTTTTTCTTTGAAGACATTTTGCTACTCATCCGAGAAGCTTCTTCAGCTCTACCTTGTGCCACTTGGATAACCAAGCTGAAGAAGCTGCTCAGATTAGAAATGAAACGCCTTCAAAGAAAAACCAGAAAGTCCAGCTGCCTCTTGAAAAAAGCACCTTTGGGACAACCATGACCTGGCTGACTGAGAATCTCCATCGACTTCATCTGTAATCCAAGTTGAGATCAGATTTTTGATTATTTTTTTTAAATAAATGGCAGCAAATGGCATTGCTGCTGCATCCTGGAATATTAAAAGAAGAGGGGGGAAATTATACACATATATCCCCAAATTTGTCAGCATTGCACATTGGAGAAGGATAAAGAGAACTGTTTAAGCGTAAAAATAGCAATTGCCAGTGGTGAAAAATGCTACTTTCCAATGTGCTGTAGAGCATTAGTTTTCTTGTTATGACGTGTATTATAATGGATTTTCTTTTAGGGAATTAAAAGCTCAGCTGTACCCTAGCAAAGAGCTGGTAAGAGTGAGGGTGAGACCTTCAGGTTTTACCATTCCACAAAATGGAAAGAATCTCATGACAGCTTTACATTCCTTGACTTCAGCTGTTTGGAAATGCCCTAACTCTTCAATGTGCTCTTATATAAATAAATGTGCACAGACTTTTGATTTTTTTCAACCGTTTGCCCTTCCAAAACTTATGCTACGTGCCAACTTTCCTTTATCTCCAGAAATATGCACCAGAATTTCAACTTCCCTTATCCCCAGCTGTTATTGATGTCTTGATATTAAACCCTTGCTAACATATGGGGAGTTGGTAAGTTCATCATGCTTTTGCTTCAGAGCTGGCCAACATTTTCAAAGCTGAAACGTATGTGATAATTCAGCCACCAAGGTTTGGAACCCTTAGCACCAATCTGACTCTTTCCATCTGCATCCCAGAAGGCCCAAGACAAATTACTCAGTTATCCAAGTGGCGCAATTAAAAATAAAATAAACTAAACACTTTGGTTTACATTGTCCCAGTAAGAGTATTCATGATTTATGCAGTCGTTCTTGTGGCAACAAGTTTTTTAAAGTGCTAATTAAAACTTCTAGTATTTTTCTCACGTATGGCATCACATTACAACATTCTGTGGTTTATTCTTCAATGCACAGCTTTGAGCATGATTAGCATTAATGAGGACTTGTATGTGCATAACAAAGAAAAGCCAGATCGTTCAATAATCCAGTTCCTTCTCTGAATGGAATACTGACAATATCTTGTTGATCTTCCTGCTCTTCAGAGGAACTTCACAGTGAGTAAATAGAAATGAAACTACAGAAGCTCATAATATTATTGCTACAAACACTGTTACCATGCTATGTGGCTTTTGAATCAAGATATGTTTTGAGGCAGACATTGATGAGGCTGCAGTCCTACAAGACCTTGGAATGTGTTTTAGGAACCATAAGTTTCCTGGAGGTTCTCTTCTGAGTAAGAGAACTCTCATCTCAGCTGTGTCTTCTTCAGGCTGCTGTCCCTGAAGGCTGAATCTATCCAACAGAAGGAACTCTGACATCTAAAAAGTCAAGAAAGAGATGGCTGGTAGTAGAATAATTCAATCTAGAGATACGATCCAATGTAGGCTCATACACAAGACAATGTCATTAAATTGTCATTTTTAATGTGATAGATGAAGAAAATATACATGAGAGAAGTAATCACATTCACTATGCTGTGAGTAGGTAAAATTCATGTCCAGGTCTAGTGAGTAGTCATCTCTCTTTCTTAGCCTAGGGAACCAGAAGACATTTCTGTGCTCATTCAGTCAGCATGATTATACACCAAAGCACACAGAATTCTGTTACTTTCCCACTGAAGTGATACTTATTTATCTACTTGCATTTGCATGCTTTCGAACTGCTAGAATCTTGCTGGGGCAAGAACGGCAATTCACCCCGTTACACAGTCCCTGGATCTTGAACTGACAACCTTCCAGTCTACAAGCCCAATGCTAGGCTGCTGTCTACCATCTGTCCATACACCCACACACCCAAGGGAGCAGTTCACCAAAACTGAATAAAGCCAAACTAGTATTATGGGTAACTTCAAACTCCCCCTTCAGCCAAGTAAAATCCTGGGGTGGGGTTGAGTGACCTTAAACTACAGAAAATATGTAATATACTAAACCCGGTGAATAAATATTGCTTAATTTTTGTTAATAAAGTTTAAACTTTAAAGTTTTAACCATTGCTTAGTTTTTGGATGATAAAGATTCTTAATTCATCTTTTTCAATCTTCTGTTTATTTATTCCTTTGTACTATTGGAACAGAATTTCCAATAATTGTTCTCATCAACTCCTGGTGATCAACAGATGGGATACTTACTATATTTTCATTACTTGCCTGAAGAAGTTGCAACAGAGAAAATAGCTGTTTAACTTCATCACTTGTTTTGGTAGGGGGCAATTTATAAGCATGTCAGAAAATCTATTTAATCCAATCTTACGCTGCCTATTAAAAACTCATTTTACTTTAATACTACAGTATGGTATTTTGGCATGCATGGGGAACAGAAATATATCCATTTTGGAAGCTAGTGTGATAAAACCATACAAGTTTGAAATTTTAGTTAAATTTCAACTGATAAAACTTGCAACAAACATATGCTCTTTCCTTCTATCTACATCACCTTGTTAAAAAGCTTAAAGTTGAAGGTGGTTTAATTTTTTCTTTCTCTCTCTCTTCAAACAATCTCTTAAAAATAGCATAGATGCAGGAAATTATCATATAAACAAAAGTCTTCACTGGTACTTTTCCCAAGTCTCCATGTTCACTGAAGAGAAATAACATTTACTTTGGATATTTATAGCAAGCATTATCTTAATTTATTTAATTTCAAGGACCTTTAAGTTAAGTCGTAGTCAGTAGATGTTTACTTTATGCCTGGTGATATAGGATAGTTCTAGCTTAATAAAAAGAATATTTCACAAGTGAGGAAATAATTGGTGAAACTTGAAATATCACTCCAAAAGTTTTGTACTCTGTGTTCACTCTTATGATATTGTCTATCTGCTGATTTTATTTCCCAATTGTTAGTCTTCCCCGATGCTTCTTCATCTGATTATACACAATTAAATTACACTGGTGGACAAATCATGCTCATAAAGATGACATATAGATGGTCAGCTCCAGCACAGGGCTGCAGGACAAAAATTATTTTAAATGTACATAACTCCCTTTCCATTTATGATAGGGAAAAAAAATCCAAATTCAATTCCTAGCACTAATCTAATTTGCCCTATCTAAAACCAAGCCTTAACTTTTAAACAGTAAAAACAAAGCATAGCAAACTACTGGTAGATAATTGATGTTTGCTACATTTTCCATTATTTATGTATCTATTAGTCTTAAATGTCTGTTATTTTATTATGCAGTATGTCATCAATCGCTATAAATATTGTGTACTTTTTCTCATTGGTGTCAGGATATTATTATATTCTGTGGGAAGACAGATGAAGTGACTCCTCCCATAATGTAAGTAGATGCTCACAGTGTAACAGAGAAGAATACTAGCACTGGCAGTACTTCCAACAGTTCAGTTTAGATCAACAGCACCTCCAAGAGAATGATAAATATATTGAGTAAAAAGAAGGTAGAAAATGCTAATTCTTTTTCTGTGAAAGAACAAAAAAAAAAAACACCACCTTTTTAAAAAATATATAACATTATCCAGTTGGTAGCATTGCTGTGTGAATATATCTAAGGAGCAATATCTAATGAGATTGACCTGTCCCACTTCCTCCAGCAAAAAAAACCCTACTTTGGATCCAGTCTACCAAAAAATTTCTCCTAGGTCCAGGACAACAGCTTTCTCTGCTGTGCCCCCCACCCCACCCCCCTTCCTCTGGAATATTCTCCTGTTGGAAGTTGGTCAGCTCCTACACTCCTGGCTGTACAGAGGAGGTAAAAACTTGGCTCCAGGCTCTCTCCCACCATATCACCTGTCCTTTTCATTTTTAATTTCTTATTTAATCTTCCTAAATTTGAGTGCTCTGCATTTTGTTTTGTTTTTTAAAAAATATTATTCCAAAAGTCACCCAGAGTCACTGTATCAGTGAGATAGGTGGCATATAAGTTTAATAGCTAAATAGATATTGGCAAGTGATGATAGATGATAGATAGATAGATAGATAGATAGATAGATAGATAGATAGATAGATAGATAGATAGATAGATAGATGATAGGTAGATAGATAGGTATGTATGTATGTATGTAGGTAGGTAGGTAGGTAGGTAGGTAGGTAGGTAGGCAGCAAGGGCTGGCAGGCAGGCAGGCAGACAGATGATAGTAAATAGATAGATACTGTAGATAGATAGATGATAGATAAATAGATAAATAGAAGATAGATGATAGATAGATATAAAAGACAGATAGAATATGCACACTGTCCTGATTCAAGTTCATTCCTTTTGAATGTGCAGTGATGTTACATACAAGTGTTCAGAAGAGGTCAAATCTGAATGTTTCATCTAAAATTTTTTGAAATGCACATCCCCAGAAGTCCTTGGACCCGGAATACTATTCTGTCTACAGAATAACAGAAAAAAATATAGGAATTTGCCTTAATGAGTTTGTGGTTTAAATTTTGACAAGAATTTTTTTTAAAGAAATTGACAATTTAATTCATAACGGTAAGAAAAGCAAGAGAATTTACCTTAATAAGAAGGAAAGTATGCGCAAAATATATGATTGTGCAAGATCTTCTAAAACTTTTAAAAGAGAAGTTTTAAAACAGTAGATAACTTTGCCAAATAGCTCAATATAGTGAAATAAAAGTAGAAATAATTAAATAAGTAAATAATTAGCAAAAGTGATCAACAGGAGTCAGGCTATGGGCAATTTGGCAGTTAATTAAGGACTTCTCTGCAGGAAAAAAATGTCTCTGGCAAGGCATCCTGGAACCTATTAATTTGTCATCAACTTTCAAACATCATTCAGCCCACGGTCAGTTAGAGAAGATTTCATTTTAACTCTTGTACATCATCATTAGTAGCTTGATGGGAGCATTATTTTCCAATCTCTGAATCCACTGATCCTCTATAATAACTTAAATTGGTGCTCATAGTTCTGTTGCATGTATCAGGAAAGGTGGATTTTTTTTCTCCCCTTTCACATCTTCTTTTAGCATAAAGTCATTTTTATCTTGTTAACCTTTACTTCTTTTAGAATTATATTAACTTTCTTTATTGGAAGTTCCAGAACGTGAAGGCAACTACAAATCCGATGTCAGAAGACATTATCAGATCATTTTTATGCATTGGTCACACAAAAGAATTGACAAATGGTAACATTCTCTACATTGGCAAGAAGAAGATCTTGAGTACATTTTATGGACTCTGTGTTCTGTATGTCTTCCTTGCTCCATCCTCTTGGGCACTTTTTCTTCGTCCACCCCCATCAAATAGGGACAATAGATTGTTATTTCTCCTTCTCGGAAATAACAATCTGAGAAGGAAAGTACCACTTTAGTATTAGCGATGATGATGAGGATTTAAATCTATAGGCCACCCATCTATCAATAATTTGAGACTTTGTGTGCACTCTTGTATATATGCACATTCAAGTATCTGCTGGCTTTGAGTTAAGGCAGGGCCGTGGCCCATTACGGTCCTTGGGAGATTTGGAATTGGGCTGTGGAAGTGGTGGGCAAGCATGTGTGTGTATCCCACATGTGTGCACTTCAGGGGTGGGTTCTACTTACCTTTACTACCAGTTCGCAATAGGACCATGCACGCACTCTTCTGTGCGAGCGCAATTTTCATGATTTCAGGGTCAGTGGGCGGGGCCTCTCACCAGTTTTACTACCAGTTCTATAGAACCGGTGCGAACCAGGGGCAACCCACCACTGGTGCATTTGCCCACTGCTCATGTGTAACCATCCCCTCTCCCCTCACCACCAGTCCACAAAGCTGGAAAGATTGGGGAACTCTGAGTTAAGGTACCAGACTTAACCTGAACCTGGGAGACTGTAAGTTCTAAGCCTGCCTTATGTATGAAAGACAATTGGTGATTTTGGGTCAGTCACCAAAAAAATTGTGAGTTCTAATCCCACTTTATGCATGAAAGCTGGCTGGGGTCTTTGGCCTAATTATTCATGAAAGCGAGCTGGGTGACTTTTGGCCAATCTCTCTCTCCCTCCCTCCCTCCCTCCCTCCCTCTGTTTTTTTTCTCTCTCTCCCTCTCTCTCTCTATCTGTCTCTCTCTCTCTCTCTCCCCCCAATCCACCTCACAGGGTTTTTGTGAAGAAAGCAGGAGGAAGGAGTAATAGGTAGGAAGGAGTAACAGGTATGTACACCACCTTGAGTTACTTACAACAATACAATAAAGGTGGGATTAATAAATAAATAAATAAATAATATGGCCTAGCACCCAGTGTTTTTCTTGGACAAAATAAAGTTCTACTCTTTGATGCTCTGACACTAAGATTAGAATAGATAATTTGGATGGTAATTCAGTACTAATGCAAAGACTGCAAGCATGGGGTGTGTGTGTGTGTGTGTGTGTGTGTGTGTGTGTTCATGTGTACGTGAGTAAGGGAGAAACATAAGCTCTTTTTCAGCTGTTAGGCTTGAGGTAGCTGATTGGGTTGCCCATCTGCTATTTTTAGCTTGAAGATGAACTTACCTGCCTCAAATAAGATTCATAGCCTTGAACGTCATGTCTAGCTCCAGGGTAAGTCTTCCCCCCTTCCTGTTGGACTTCCTCAGAAACTAAACTTCAGAAATATAATATGCAATCCAACAAAGCAGAGTCATTAATAACATTCAGTCACACACATAGATACACACATTCACAGATCCATTCACTGGGGTAAAGGGTTTGGTATTGCATCAAGAATGCTAATGCACAGTTCCTTTTATGGACTTCAAATGCTGAGAATTCTGTCATTTTTCTTAAGCTGTCTCATTTACGTCCTGCTTCAGGCATAAAATATGATGTTGTCCAAGGTATTATCTAATCCTTTGTCCTTCTTCTATTGCAGTGATCAAAGACACCTTGATACTGGCAAGGAGAGCAACTTTTATTGCCACTTTTCTTTATCCCAAACACACTTTAAAAGTGGTTGGCTTCACAGTACAAGGAAGTGTGAAGTCAATAATTTTTCAACTCTATTCACTGGAAAATATGTTGCTGAATGGAACATCACCTGGGCAATTCATCATCAAGAAATTTATTCTTTAAACAAAAACAGTGGAGGAGATATAACTTCTCTGCATCATCCCCTTCAAGAGGGATCCCCAAGGATCAGCTCTGAAAATTTAAATGTCAGCAGCATTCATATCTAAATGACAGATAGAAAGAAATAATGTTCTCCTTTTCTTGTACAATATGCTAGGTTGATATTTTCCTGAATTCTCTGCTGTTTCTTTACGTGTCTATTTATTTACATTATTCATAAGCCACCAAATAACAAGACATTCTCTGGGCAGCTCACCATATAAAAATAACAAATTAAAAAATACAACAGTTCAACGCAACCGCAAAACAACATAAAGAGCAAAAAAAAACACACAACTAAATAAAATAAAATAAAATGCAGATCATGGAAAACAGGAGAGAATAAAAACCAACAGAGCAAAAGCAAAAATAAATAGAACATGATTTTTAAAGGCTTGAGAATCAGCTTTAAAAAAAAAATAATAAGAAAGAAAGAAAGCCGTTAAGGCTATGTCCAGGTTAATTATCCTAGGGAAGCAGGGATGTATGTAGGAAAATTTTGTTTAGTGAAAAGATTGCAAAGAACAAATTGAACCTAACCCACCCAGCAAGCTTAACAGTCCTGATCCAGTCCATCACCACATTAAATAGCAACTTAGCACCTTTTCAACCTCAGTAGCATATTATGAAAAATGAACCAAGTATTTGGGTCACATTATGGTAGTACCTCTGTACTAGAAATCTCTGGATAATCTTTTAATAATATAAGACCAAAAAATAGCAATAGCACTTAGATTTCTATACCGTTTCATAGTGCTTTACAGCCCCCCCCCACTCTCTCTAAGCAATTTATAAGGTTAGGATATTGCTCCCAACAATCTGGGCCTTCATTTTATGGACCTCAAAAAGATGGAAGGCTGAGTCAACCTTCAGCTCGTTACAGGGGTGGGTTTCACTTATCTTACCACTGGTTCACCGTGCACGTGCATGCTTGCTTTGTGCATGCATGCTCTGTCCATGCATGCACCCAGCATGTGCTTTGCATGTGCTTTGATTGTTTGCATGCCTTACACAATGCACCCGACCTTGAAAACGTGCCTAAATAGCATGACTTGGAACTGGGACGGGTGAGTGGGCCCATCCGCGATCTTTGCTACAGGTTTGCTCAAACTGGTACAAACCAGCTGAATACACCTCTGGCTGGTCAGGATCGAAGGAATTGAATCCCTGGCAATTGTGAACAGAGTTAACCACTGCGCCACTCACAAACATACTGGAAGAATCCATGAAACAAGTCTATTCCCTTTGCATCCCAGAAGGGTACAGCAGGGGTCAGAAATCCTCAGTCTAAAAGTCAAAGAGAGCTCATTAAGTGTTTTCTCCATTCCCATCCAATTTCCTTTCTATGAACTTCTTCCTTCCAGGAAAAAATACTTTTTTTCCATACAGAAAAATAAGGAAACAATACTTCTTTCAGGAAGCAAAAATAAGGATTATGGGTACAATCATTCTCTCTCTCTTTCTGAATAGAATTCTTTCTGACCTTAGAATTCTTGATGAATATATCTTTTCTTTTATGTACAGTGAGAGCACAAAGATAAATTCCTTGTGTGTCCAATCACACTTGGCCAATAAAATTCTATGGTTCTATAAAGGAAGGCTACCAAGGTGGGGTGGAGACATGAAGTGGAAGGCAGGATGTCCCTCAGTAGAAATGTCCTGCACAGCTGACCTTGTGTCAGAGATGATTAAGTTTCCTAGGAGTCTACAAGGTACTTGGCAATTTTTTCTCATTCTACTAATATGTATTATATTGCATATAGTATTAATTTGCCCGATTCAAATTAATGTAACAAGTAGCAATGAGGATGATGCTCTCAGGAAAATGATAGTAATACTTAAATATACTTAGTATTTCCACCTGTGCCTTGTTTTAATGCAAATGATCTTCTCTGGTAAATGAATCTATTTTAAATGGGAAAACCAATTCAAAGAAAGAGTAAAAAGATTTGGTTGCATCTTTAAGCAAATTGGCCTGTTTCATGCTTCTCTGGCCAACTGATGCATTTGTGGAGCATTTATTCTATGGATACTGCTCAACTGCAGAGTTTATGTTTGTAGTTTTAATAAAAGACATGTTCTGTACATGTGTCTCTGTGTGTGTTCGCATACCCACACATGTGCATATACACACTCACTCCCTCACTCTCTCTCTCTCTCACACACACACACACACAGAGGAGGATAGAAACCTAGATAGAAACAGATACCTTAAAATTCATATTTTCAGTTCAGAGATGTATGATAATATTGCTATTCAAGCACAAAAACACATATTCGGTGTAAAGAAGTGCATGACAATAATGCCAATATCAAGTTGCTGAATAGTTGAGGTGGGCAACTTATAAATTACATTAACTAACTAACTAACTAACTAACTAACTAACTAACTAACTAACTAACTAACTAACTAACTAACTAACTAACTAACTAATATGTCCTGTGTGAGCTTTTTATTGAGAAACCTTTTGTATTCCACTCAATTCCAGGCACTCTAAATCAGGGGTGTCAAACTCTGTTTAGATCAGGGTTCTGTTTGATCTTGGGGGAATGGGGTGGGGTGGGCATGGCCAGCTCAACGTCACTCATGCCTGCGGGCACCTTCTCTGCCAGAGAAAGCAGGCTCCCAAGCTCCCTTTTTGTCTGCAACTTCCTCCTGCAACCCTCTGCCAGTGAAAATGGAGCTTGGGAGGTCCACATGCAGCCCTGCCGAGTTCCATTTCTGCTGGCAGAGGCACTGCATGCTGGTCCTTTGCTGTTTCTGTGGGCCAGATCTAAGCACCCCGTGGGCCAGTTCCAACCCCCGAGCCTTGAGTTTGACACCGCTGCTCTAGATAATTTAAAGTTATTGTCAAACTAACAAATTGGCAACAACCAACTATGAGTAAAGACAATAAATCATTTCATTGAGGCAACCCATCCTCACCATTAAATCCAAAGGCCTTCAGGAACTCATGAGTGTTGAGACTGCCATGGATTAAAAATAGACTGATCCACACATATGCTTAAAAGAATGTATTGGTAGCTCATCTAAGAGCAGCTCAGGAGCCCCTTCTTGGCAAAAAGAAAGTCAATATCCAGATTCTCATCAGGAAACTTGTTTATTTACATGACTACTAATAACACATCTTCAAGGTAGATTAGACTCAAAACTAATCTTATGTGGGTCATTATTCTAAAGCTACAGTAATAAAATCTTGCATGTCTGAATGGCTTTCTTCTCCTGTCCTTTTATCTTCACAAGAACTAGCTTTGTCTGAGATGTTTACTCACTCTACACTCTGGCTCTGGACTCAGACCTATTTTATCAGATCATTTCCTTGGTAGCAGGTTTTCCTCCTATCCCTCAAGGTAATTCCCTCTTCCCTCTACAACCATAAATAACTTGGAAAAAGTGACATTTAACCCGAATGTTATTATCCCTCATCTTCATAGGGCTGTATTAGTGTTTCTCAATCTCAAGAACTTTAAGATATGTGGACTTCAACTCCCCCAACCCCCCAATTTTGTGGATGGGGAATTCTGGGAGTTGAAGTTCATATTCATATATATATTTCCCACCACACATCTCCTTCCACTTATGACTGTAACTTTGTTGCTTGTATCCTTACGATTTATATTGATATTGTTTCCTGATTGCTTATTTGTACCCTATGACTATCATTAAATGTTGTACCTTATGATTCTTTTCTTTTATGTACACTGAGAGCGTATGCACCAAGACAAATTCCTTATGTGTCCAATCACACTTGGCCAATAAAAAATTCTATTCTATTCTATTCTATTCTATTCTATTCTATTCTATTCTATTCTATTCTATTCTATTCTATTCTATTCTATTCTATAGCTTACAGTTCCTCACATTGAAAAACACCGGACTATTTATAGAGAGCATCTATGTGTTTCAATACATTCAAATAAAACCTATATAAAGATAACAATATAATTCGCAATGTGCGACAGACTTGGCCAATAATGCTTCAATTTTAAAGTCCAGGGTTTTACTGGACAGAACTGCAGGTGGTAAAGAAGTCAGATTTCAGAGGCAGCCATTCGGTTGATCAGCACAGCCTTCACGGTAGGAGATAAAGATTTATTCCCCTTGGTTATTAGATTGATTTCTAAATCCGATTTGATTCCTCTTAAAACTCAATGCCAGAAAGAACATTGGCCAAAAACATAAACTCCACCCATTCCTTAAGTAGATTTATTCAGATCATTAGCTACTGGGGAAAAGCAAATTAGCCAGATTCTGCTTTTTGTTCTTTAAAAATATCCATGATTAATAGAAAACAAAACAAGCATGGCTAACTGAACGCTGAATAGAGGTGGTTCCATGTTTGTGCCTATTTCGTGACTTATATTTGTTTCACCAAAATGGAAATAATTCAGGTTAGCTGAGGAGCTGTCCAGCATCAAGCACAGCATGCAAGAGGTTGCTTCAATACAATCATAGTTAGACTCCAATTGAGTAGTTTTTTTAAGCAAGGTTGAACAATTGAATGAATGAATGCTCCATTATAACTAAAGCAATTTAAAATAACCCACAAGGGGTAAAATGTCCAGACAATAAACAACCAACAGTGCATAGTAAAAAGAGATATTAGCATACTAAAATAAATAATCTCATAAAAACAGTGGGACAATATTTTTGAGACAGCGGGGTTACCTGTTTTGCTGGAGAACCCCTAATATCTGCTGCTACACTCTATAGCTCATTGCACAAAACATTGTTCCTTCAGAGGTTAAAGCAGCCCTCCTGTCTGCAAGTTAAAAGGGTGAGAAGGATTCATCTGGGTAGCTAAGAAAATTCGCAGAAGGAAGCATCGTAAGTTTCCTGCCGAGATCCATATAATGTTTGAGGCATTACAGAATCACGCCCAATTGTTTCAACCACTCATGAGTCATAAGGACAAGTGAGACCCTCATAGGGGGCTCTATCAAGTCTGTTTCCCAACCTAGCAGATGGAAGGCTCTTCAATGAGGCCTGGGAGAAAGCAGTTCCAAAGTGGTGACATATGTGGCTGGCTGTAAGCCACCTTCTCTGTGTTCCCATTAGGCTGTGATTCAGAAAATATTTTCTGCTCACAAGTAGGACCTGGGGATATCTGATGTCCTGCCAAGCTGGCAGTGCAACTCTGGGCATGCTGTGGCTGGAAATGATACCAGTAAATCTTTAGCAGGAGAATGGAACATATCAAGAGAGTCTGATTAGTTGAGAATAGTTTTAGAAGGAGGGGGTCTTTTTGGTCTTTCAAATTCCCTTCTACTGTCAAGTGATGAATGTATCACAAGGAGAATGCAGAGAATGTAAACACGCATTCTTTCACAAATATGTCAAAAAGGAAGGCTTAACAATTCATTTACATATGAGGAATGCAAGAAAACAACGCACCAGGGTTGCAAAAAAAAAGGGGGGGAGGATTCTGTGTGTGTGTGTGTGTGTGTGTGTGTGTGTGTGTGTGTGTGTGTATCTGTTTGTATACACACACACATACATACACATGCACAGATTGAGTGTGTAGGGGGGTATTATTCCTAAAACGATATACTGGCAAGTACCAAATCTCAGCCTATAAGGTAGGTCCATTCCAGTCCTTCAAATTTGTTTATTTATTAAGAAATTTTATAGGGCCACCCAATTGACTCATGGTGACTCCAGGCAGCTTACAGAAATAAAACTCCAAATACAAAACCCAATAAATGCCCTGGCAACAACAATCAAACCAACCACTCGATGGGCTCCATAATATCCTATGTCCCCAGCTTGCTAGCAAAACCATCTCTGTAGGGCTTTTGGAAAGAGTATCAAGGTGAACACCAACCGTATCTCTGCAGAGATGATGTTCCACAGGGAGGGAACCACCACAGAGAAGGCCCTTCTTCTTGGTTTCCCTAGATGAATCTCCTTAAGAAAGGAAACCAGAACATATCCTGCTTCCCCATTCTGGCTTGTTGGGTAGATGTAACTGGCAAATGATGGCCCCTCAAATAACCTGGCTCAAGGAATATCAGGAGGGCTTTAAATGTGACTACCAGCACCTAGAATTGGACCTGAAAGTGTAGCTTCCAGAAGAGAGGTGATACATGTGCAAATCTAGACTTGCACAAAAACATGCAATTTGGCACATTTTAAACCTATTAAGCTGCTGAGCTTGTCAATCAAAAGGTCGGCAGTTCAGCAGTTCAAATCCCTAGTGTCACATAATGGGTTGAGCTCAGTGGTGGGTTCCTCCCAGTTCGGGCTGGTTCGGCCGAGCCGGTAGTGGTGACAATATGACATCACCAAACCAGTTCTCCCCCCCCTGCCCTCCCACCCCCACCCCCCCATGTTATTCTTACCTTTTAGTTGGTCCCATCCCCAATCTATTGCTGCCTTCTGAGTCCCAGCTGATGACTAGAGGGAAAAAAACTGTTTAAACTCTTGCTGCGGGGCTTCAAAGGGCCGTCCTACAGCTGATCAGTGTTAAAAGCAAACAAATGAGTCGGGTCGTAAGTTCGAGGACTGATCGTAAGTGCGAGGACCTTCCAGAAATGACTCTGACCAGCTAGACACGCCCACCTAGTCACATGACCTCCAAGCCACACCCACAAAATAAGCCACGCCCACAGAACCGGTAGTAAAAAAATTTAGAACCCACCCCTGGTTGAGCTCCTGTTACTTGTCCCAGCTTCTGCCAACCTAGCAGTTCGAAACCATATAAAAATGCAAGTAGAAAAATTGGGATGACCTTTGGTGGGACGGTAACAGCATTCCATGCACCTTTGGCATTTAGTCATGCTGGCCACATGACCACTGAGACGTCTTCGGACAGCGCTAGCTCTTCGGCTTTGAAACGGAGATGAGCACTGGGCCCTAGAGTCGGGAATGACTAGAGGAAAACCCTTTCTCTTGACACATTCTATCCTCCTAGCATTCCAAAAACACATGGCTTTTCTCACAAGTATTAGGAGAATGTGAGTCTAGAGCTCCAAAATATCTTTTGTGGCTGTGTGGCAGCTGGGAGTTTTCTGTGTGGGGTTCAACATTTTCATTACTTTTAGCATTGCTGGTTGCATGAGATGAGCCACTATATAAATCTTTTACATAAATAAATAAATGTTAAGCAATGTCTAGTACTAATTATCCCCAATATCAGATTTTAATTTTTACATCATTAGAATCTAGGGAAGCACTGTAACTTTTTCTAAGCACTGAACATCTCATGAAAAGAAGATATATTTTAATAGCAACAGCAGTTAGACTTATATACCGACTTCTGCCACCAACAGCCTCCCACCGGCCAGTTCGCTCCCACAGAGAGGGTCTCCTCAGCCAAGTTATGTCGGCTGGTGACACCCAGGGGGAGGGCCTTCTCTATGGGAGCTCCTGTCCTGTGGAATGAACTGCCCCCGAAAATGCGTAAGATCTCCAACCTCCGTGTATTTCGCTATGCCCTCAAGACCCTGCTGTTCCGCCAAGCCGGGCTATCAATGTAATGATTTATAAATTGGGGGTTTTAAATTTTTGGGGTTTTAAATCTGAGCCGAAATTAAGTAATAATTTTAATTATTTTTAACTGATGTCTGTCTTTGTGTTTTTAATAGGCTGTACACTGCCCTGAGTCCTTCGGGAGAAGGGCGGTATAGAAATAAAATTATTTTATTTATTTATTTATTTATTTATTTATACTGCTTCATAGTGCTTTTCTAAGCAGTTTGCAGAGTCAGGATATTGCCCCCAACAGTCTGAATCCTCATTTTACTGATCTAAGAAGGATGGAAGGCTGAGTCAACCTTGAACTGCTCAAAATCAAACTCATGGAGTGAGGAGTAAGTTAGCCTACAACTCACTGCATTCTAACCACTGCACCCAGAGGTGGGTTTCAGCAGGTTCTGACCAGTTCTGGAGAATCAGTAGTGGAAATTTTGAGTAGTTCGGAGAACCAGTAAATACCACCTCTGACTGGCACCATCCCCATCTATTTTCTGTGTCCCGAGTCCCAGCTGACCAGGAGGAAATGGGGATTTTGCAGTAACCTTCCCCTGGATTGGGGAGGGAATGGAGATTTTACAGCATCCTTCCCCTGCCATACCCACTAAGCCACACCCACCAAGCCAAGCCACACCCACAGAACCAGTAGTAAAAAAATTTGAAACTCACCACTGACTGCGCCACCATGGCTCTTATTTGTTATCCTTATAATGATATTTGTCTGGAAGATTTCATTGAGCTTTTCTCAAATTGGCTGGCTTGCTGGATATTCATCTTGGATAATTGCTAGCAGTAAATGAGAGGAAATGTTCACAGCGTCTGGAATTAATAGCAATCGAACCTTCAGCATTTCTGCCCCTACGATCAGTCCACATCCAAGTTAGCTATTGATTGCCATTGACAGATATCATTGAAATAGCAATGAATAATTGACCAGACATCAATATTTCTTCTCCTTCTCTCTTCCTGTCTGATGATGAAGAGGGTTTTAATAAAACTCATAGCCTCACACCATCCTGAAATGGCTGATGGGTCAGTTCCTTTATTTCACAAGCTAAAGTTGTGCAGATTACAGCAAGTTTAAGCAATGTGATCCAAGTGACAGAAGCTCTTCTTAGAATTAAACCAATAGCGAGCAACATTTCAATTTAATTGTAATTCTAAAAAAAGGTTCTCCTGTACAGTTGTGTCTAACTCTAGGGGACGGTGGTCATTTCCGTTTCTTGGCTGAGAGAGCCAGCATTGACTGAAGACACTTTCCATGATCGTGTGGCCAGCATGGCTATATGCCAAAGGTGTACTGAAAACTGTAATCTTCCCAAAATGGTACCTATTAATCTACTTACATTTTCATGCTTTCAAACCGTTAGGTGGGCAGGAGCACACCCCATCACATGATGCTTTGGTCTTGAACCCAGGCTGTCAGCTTTCCAATCTTTAACCACTGAGCCATCATGCCCCCTGCAATTCTAAAAATAATAATAATAGCCAAAATGAGGGGTCTTCAAAAATGTTTGAGGCATGCAAGATCATTCACATCTGTAAGAAGGCATTTCTGGATTGTTTTTAAGGGACAATTTCTTCCTTCTTTCCCTACACATAGCAGTGAAATGTGTAATTATCTATTGGAACTGAGCCCATTTTTAATGCTCTACGATAAACCCCAAAAATGAACAAAGAACTAATGAAGAAATAATATTCCCCCCCACCCCAATCTCCTTTTTACCCTCGCTCAGTCTTTTCTGTTTGCCATTGCCTGTGGACACAGTTGGTTTCATATTCTGATAATCTCTAGACATCTAACACAGGGGGACTTTTGTGCATTCAAATGGCAGTGCAGACAAGTGCTGTCTTGATGAGCTTGTCGATTCTCCAGTAAATATAACAAAGAGTTCTGTTTGGTTGGGAATAGGAAAGCTGCCAAAAAGATATTTGGAAAGAAATGTCTTTGAAGCAGGGTAGGGTAGGCTTTGAATTCTCAGTGAAGAGCCAGAGCACTGAATTTTAATTGCAGGCTGGTGGTATCAGAAATGACAATCATGAGTTTGCACATCTGGACAACTTGCACTCTCAGACAAAACTTTTCTCAGGTTGTGTACCTCAAAAAGGGGAAATGATGCATTTGTTTTTGGTTTCAGAATAGAACTACAATCCAAGAAATCAATTTAGTAGACTGCTACTGAAATGGCATGTAGTTTTCTGAACTACATGATCATGCTGTCCAAAGTCACTTAGGTGGTACAGAAATGTAATACATAAATAAAATACAATAAATGTACCATAAGGACCACCACAATATAAAATAACTCCATTGATTCCTATCCATGTAAAACTGGCACTGGCACTCCCAGTTTTATTCCAAACTTTTTATTTGTTGGATTTATTCTGTTATTTAGTTGTTACTCTGCCTTTCAACCCATAAGCTAATAGAATAAATTAATGCAGGAACATTTTAAAACATTTTTTTTAAAAAGACAACCTCTAGATCAGAGCAAATATGAAGCTTCAAACTGAGTTGATCAAAATGTATTGAGTCATATTTGGAAGTTTATTGTCACTTTAACAAGATTTTAAGAGACCCACTTGAAAATTCATATCCAAGGAATGCTTTGATTGAACTGTTTTTGTCAAATTTTGGAACTTCATAGAATCCTACAATGATGAATACTGTAGTCCAGCTGCAAACCAAAAGAAAAGGACATATTTAATTGCTCTCCTAAAAATAAATCTATGCCCAACACAACTTCAGAGGGAATCTATTATAAAGCTTGAAAACATAATATGTTACATAATACATTTCTAAAATGTAAACAGTCTTAAAGTTGTTGGTCAGTTATGCTTGGGCTATAACTCCTGTTCCTTTGTAACTAGAGAATAGCTAGTTTTTTTTCAGTTTGTAGTACAGAAAAGCTTGGAAGCCAAACTGAAATGATTACTTTTTACCATTCTTTGCTGCAGGATATAGGATATAATCTCCAAGTGATGAAGGATGACGCAGTCCAACAAGTCATTTCAGGACACGAGTGCCAACAGTTTTCACTAGTTTCATTCATGTTTCTTTGGCCTGATGTAACTGAAATCCAAAATGTGTTGAAAAGGGCAAGTGGTATGGATGAGTGAACACTCCTATATATGATCTCTGCCACTATCCTATAGATATATCTAGGATAGGATTTCTGGAGGCAAGTTGTTCCACTGATTAATTGTTCTAACTGTCAGGAAATTTACTTAGTTCTAGGTTGCTTTTCTCTTTACAATCAATTATTCTCCAAAGCACCAGAAGGCAAGGCAAGAAACAATGGATGGAAACTAACCTAGGAGAGAAGCAACTTAGAAATAAGCAGAAATTTCCTAACAGTTAGAACAATTAATCAGTGGAATGACTTGCCTTCAGAAGTTGTGGTTGCTTTATCACTGGAGGTTTTTAAGAGGAGATTGGGCAACTATTTGTCTGAAATGGGGGTTTCCTCTCAGTAATGGGTTGCTCCTGGTTCAGTCCGGTTCTTGTGAACCAGTAGTAATGGCAGCGGGAAGCTCCACCCACCCGGCCAGACGTCATTACGAATGATCTGCACATGCGCAGAAGCATCTGCGCATGTGCGCTCCCATTGCAAACCAGTAGTGGAGGTAAGTAGAACACCCCTGTTTTCTCCCTAAACAGAGGGTTGGACTAGAAGACTTTTAAGGTCCCTTCCAACTCTGTTATTCTGTTACTCTTTCTCATAAGCAGTTGCCAAGGTGCCCAGTTGTTTCTCATAATTGCCAAGCTGCCCATAGATTTTCTGGATTACCCGTTGGAAAAAAAAAAACTCTCTTTTATGTATAACATGCTTAAGCTCCCTTTTCTGGCATTAGATTTAAACTCTAGAAACATTTCAATTTCCTCCAGTATGTTTAGGTATGAAATGATTCTCTGTTAATTTCAAGAATCTAGGACATGTGCTAATAGTTGGGACTCCTGCATCTGTAAATCATTTGTTTAAATTTATTCCAGGGTTCATTGCATAGGGATTTTCCATGTTCTTCAAATTAAATGTCTGATTTTTTTTTGGCCTGGCACACTCCTTCCTTTTGAAATGCATTCCCCCCACTTAATAATGCATTGTGTGTATAAGCTTTATTTGTGCAGTCAGACGCGTGAAATTGACACCTATGGAAATGTACCTGAGTGCAAATGTCTTTTGCTGCCACCTCTAAAATAAACATAAAGCTGGAGTTTATCTGGAATAAACCTTTAATTATGCATCACTTTCTCTCTTGTTATTTGCTTAAGCATTTGCCATCCGTGCAAAACTGACATCAAACAAACCGTTTGTGTGTCTGTTTCCTGGAGGCACTAGTAATTCCCCAATACACTGGAGATTCATGAACTGCAGTCATCATTTTGCCAGCATCCTTTATGACCCTGTCAATTGATTAGCAAACCATGGGTAGCTCTTCTAGTGATTAAGAAACAAATTATACTCCCCCACTTCCATCTTTGACATGTAACAGGATCTGTGGTATTTTTGTCCAATTGCTAAATACTCGTTTTTGCATTGCATCCCTCGTATTGATTAATCCTGTCCAAATCAGCCTTGATTCAATTTGAATTGGAGATTTGAAGAAGGCATGGCTTGATCCAAGCTTGTGATTTGAGACTCAAGGGGAAACAGATGTAAACTGAGCTACTTTGAGATTTGATTTGAAAAAGATTTGCCCTCAGGTGATACCTGAATCTGCTTGTCTTGATAGAAATGGATGAAAATAGCAATTGTGAATAACAGAATAAAAGAGTTTGAAGGGACCTTGGGGTCTTTTAATTCAATTTCCTGCTCAAGCAGGAGACTCAATACCATTCCAGACAAATGACTATCCAATCTTTTGTTCAAAATCTCCAGTGATGAAACACCGACAGCTTCTAGAGGTAAGCTGTTCCACTGATTAATTTTTCTCACTATCAAGAAATTTATGTTTAGTTCTAGGTTGCATCTCTCTTTGGTAAATTTCCATCCATTACTTCTTATCCTGCCTCTAGATATGTTGGAAAATAGGATGACCTTCTCTTCTTTATGACAGTCCCTTAAGTATTGGAAGATTGCTATCATGTCACCCTTTAGTCTTTCTTTTCGTTAGACATACCTCTTTCCTGAAATCATTCTTCATATGTTTTAGCTTCCAGTCCCTTAGTCATCTTTCTTCATCTTCTCTTCAGTCTTTCAGCATCTTTTTTGTATCATGGTGATCAAAACTCAATACAATGTTCAAAGTGTGATCTTACCAAATGATTAGAAAGCAGTATTAAGACTTCATTTGATATCGATTCTGTCTTATCTTGATGCAGCCTAAAACTGTATTAGCCTTTTTGGCAGCTGCAGCACATTACTGGCTCATATTTAAATGGTTTTTTATTAGGACCCCTAGATCCCTTTCACAGTTACTGCTTATGAGCTACATACCACCTAATCTTCACCTGTGCATTTGGCTTTTCTTGCTTTTCTCACCAATAAATTGCATTTTGTTGGATAGGACCAAGTATTCAGGTCTATCAAGATTCCTCTGGATCTTGAGCCTATATTCTAAAGTGTTGGCTATTTCATCCTAACTTGATGTCTGCAAATGTGTTGATTTTTATTCTCTCATCTAAATAGTTTATGAAGATGTTGAAAATGACTGGGCCTAATAGAGAGAAGAACCACATTGCATGCTTCTCTCCATGTAAATGTAGCTCCATTAATGACACATTAAGTGTGGTTAGTCAGCCAGGTATAAATACATCTGGTGGAGATGCTGTCTAACCCATTTTTTTCTATCTTACCAAGTAGGAAGTTGTGATCTACTTTATCAAATGTCTTACTAAAGTCCAAGAATAATAGGTCTACAACATTTCATTGGTCCACTAATTTAGCCACTTTGTCAAATAATGCAATAAGGTTTGTCTGACATTATCTATTTTTGAGAAACCCATGTTGGATTCTAGTTACAAATTTGCTTGCTTCTAGGTGTTCACAGATTCATTGTTTTATTTTATTTTCCAGGATCTTCCCAGGATCTTCCCAGATATCAATAATATAATGTTAATGATAACTGTTGAAAAGAAAGCAAAGGCTTATTACAATTAATAGGCACCAAAATAATTGGAACACACTTGAACTCCATAGATATTGACAACTTCTCCATCAATCAATTCCAAAAGGCAGCTTTATTTGGAACAGCTTACATCCTGTGACAATAACTGTATCACCATCAAACATCCACATCTGCCTATCCAAAGTCCTTTGAAGGATTCAATAGGCAGACAAAAATATGAAATCCAATCTGAACATCTGGCTGACTGTGCAGCAGACCATAATGATAATGATAATCATTCATGATAATGATAATCATTCATGACAATCATTAATGATAACGGTAATGGTAACTCTTTTGAAGACATTAACCTCTATAAATGACAAGTTTCCACTGAAACAAATTTTTGAAACCCCACTACCACCACACACAGACACCCATAGACACAGTTTTTTAACTGTGGTAGAAATAACAAAGATGAGAAAAGACAACACACAGCAGCCTCAAGTTGTGCTGGATCAATTCAGTATTTCAAAATAAAAATGTAAAAACTATTTTAAAAATTAGTTTTTACATTTCCAGTTACATATCAGAGATCATTTGGAATGAAATTAAAGAATGGCCAAGAATGTTCTTGTGACAAAAGATAGCTTTTCTTCCTTCCTTCCTCCCTTCCTTCTTTCGTTCCTTCCTCTTCCTCTCTCTCCCTCCCTCCCTCCCTCCCTCCCTCCCTCCCTCCCTCCCTCTCTCTCTCTCTCTCTCTCTCTCTCTCTTTTTGCTTGAACTTGGATTTGGGGAAAATGGGTATCTTCTGGCACTATCTCCTAACCATGGGCATATTTTAGTTACATTTAACTGTGAGTTGTTGACAATATTCTATGTTGGTTATTTTGTTGGCAAGAGCATTAGAAAAGTATTGTTGGTCCAGGGACACATGATGCCACAGATCAGCAAGCCACAGAGAAGAAGGCTGGCACAGAACAAGCAGGTTTTGAGGCCTTATGTCATGTCAGTAAGCATACACTCTCTTCAGAACACTGAAGTGACATAAAAGTGTTGGTTTGGACCGAGAGAACACACTGAATTTGTTAACCCTGAACAAGTGGTGAAATTCAGTTGGCTCTATCTGGATTGCACAATCTGGTAGTTCCGCTGGCAGGAGATCCACCCATCTACTCAGACGTCATTACATCCCATTTTTGACCCTCTGCACATGCGCAGAAGGCTCTGTGCATGCGTGAAGGAAGTGCGGTCACTCACATTTGCGAACCAATAGCAAAGGTAAGTAATACCACCCCTGCCCTGAACTCAGATTCCAAGAAAAGATCAATTTCTAATTGTTCCTGTTTCAACCAGCATAGAAGAGTAACATGCCAGTATCACAAGACAGAGCAAAATTGTGCTGCACCATGCTAAAGAAGGAAAGAGCTGACAAAATGAATGAAGCCCAAAATTATGTTAACCCTGCTACCCCAAAACAGCTCTGATATACTTAGTCTGAGATAATAAATCTTTTTGGACGTCAAGTTATGTCAGTGTCCAGGATGCTCATCTCCCAGTATTTTCTATACATGAAAGTCTAGTTGCAACACTATCTTGTTCCAGCTTCTCCTGAGTTCTGGTGAAGTGAAACACAGCAGCTTTAGAGGTGCTGTTGTGACCCACCAGCAGTCAGCAGAGTGACAGCAGATTTGGACAGTGAGGAGGTTGGGGAGGAACATGGACCAGTCCTCTAGTCTGGGGAAGGCTTGGAGATGGCTCTGAGTCAGAGGCAGAGAGTGGGCCAAGACCATCTGGTAGTTCTTTCCTGCTTCCAGAATCTCCAGAGTCAGAATCAGCAAGGCAAAAGAACAGCGTGAGCCTGTTCCCAGTGGGCGCATGCACAGAGCTGCCAGGTAACAGGAACAATTAAGGAAACAGGGTTGACTTGGGAGTAAGGCGTGGAGATGATTGGCCCCTCCCATAAGACATAAAAGAGAAATGAACGGGACATGAGCTTTTGCAGGAAGCAATTAGTTCATCTGGCTGATTCAAGATCTGAAAATTCTGTTTGTGACTTTGTGCCAAGTTTGGCCTTGCCCTGCATCTGTAAATTAGAACTTTGGCAGCGTTCCACCTGAGATAGGTGGGTGTTGATAATCTTCCTCTGAAAGACTGTTTATCAAGCCTTGCGGGCTATAAATGAAAGTAATTTACAGCTGTATGAATTAAAGAGATTTGCCGGGACTAAGTTTGTGGTGTTTAATTTCTAAGGAAGCCTAGGTCACAACAGGTGATTGCCTTCTGCATCTGTCAATGCAACTTCCTAGCATTTCCCTATTGATGCTGTTGATATTCCTATTCCATCTCCAACTTTTTTAGAGTCTTCTCACTATAACACCTTTGTGGTAGTCTATATAAGAAGCGCAATCTTCCCTCTTTTACTCTTCAGAAAACTAAGGACGGTTCTTTGTAAAACACTTCCCATTCTTGGGGTCGGAGAAATATTTATTGGTTATCCAATGTATGTCTCTTCTCTCTTCTCCAAAGGTTCAAACCACTCCCCTGTATCCTTTCCCCTTTTGCAATATTTTGCCAGGTAGTGGGTGGGTCAAAATTTCCACAGATGTTAGAATTCCAAATATAGAAAGCATAGGGAATGGTCTTCAAGGCAAGAGTAAGAGCCATCACCAATATAATGGGAAGATAAGCAGGTCTTGAGTCTGGCTCAAGGAAATAATTTCAAAATATAAAAATATCTCAGCAAGAGTGAAGATAAAGTTAGGAAGGGAGAAGCACATTCAATGCAATATTTTATTACTACAGCTATGCAATAGTAATTGAGGATATCTTTGAGAGACAAGGGGAGGAGATTTTGCCCAGAAAATGCTCAAACAACAGAGGAGAGAATTCCCAGTGATTTAATAGTCAGAGAAAGACATTTAAGAACTTCCCCTTGTTATCCAGGTAGTTAAAAGTGGCAGCATCTGACTTGAAAGATTCTGTTGTTGTAACCTTACAATAGACATGCAGTTAGTACTCATGGCTATGCTTCTTTTATGGACTACATCAAAGGCTTATCAGTGAGAAGATACTGGGAAGGTTGGAGAAGAAGATGAGTATATCAGCAGCATCTCAGTAGGGGGTGCTAGGAAGTTTGGTAGAAGTGTACATCAAGACCAATTGCTTGCTAAATCAGAATGGCACCATAACAATACTCAGTCCTATGAGTGGCTTTCTTCACTTAGGTTGGCAAAGATGTTTAAAGATAAATCTGCAAAATGTTGCAAATATCATCAGACACCTGGTTCTTACTATCATATGTGGTGGACATGTCAAAAAAATGAAAAAAATATTGGACAAAAATACATACATGGCTGGAGAAATGATAAAACAATGTATAGATTTGAACCCAGAGACATATTTGTTGGGCAATTTACCAGACAAGTATAACAAAGGAAATGCATATATGATTTTTCATCTGTTGACTGCAGCGAAAATAGTATTTGCACAACAATGGAAAAGTGAAGAAATCCCAACAAATGAAGACGTGATTAGAAAAATATTAGAATGTGCAGAAATGGATAAGCTAACACTTACAATTAAGGAAAAGAAAGAAACTGAATGTTTTTTTGACTTGGGACTTATTTTATCAATGGCTAGCTGACAAAAACAGGAGCTAGAAACAGGGAAATATATGGAAGGATCAGTGATATAAGGAAGATATGTAATTTAACTTGGTTAAACAAATATTATGATGATGATTATTAATACTATTAATATAATTTATATTAATGCAAGGAATATTGTTGTAAACACTTTGATTATTATTTCCTAAAATGATTTGTGTTCAATTGAAATTGGGATTTTTGTAGGTTTTAAAATAAAATAAAAACTTAGCCCAAACAAAAACCCAAAAACTGTTAGGAACATGGATCCTATTTTTCTATTTCTCCTTGTCTCTCCTACCACTGTGTCCATAATGAGAGTTAGGCCTCCAGCTGGATGCACTTACTGCCATCGTTATTCAATGAACAGAATTTTTAAAAAGATCGAAGAAGTATCCCAAGAATGTCTATGGAGATTCACAGATCCCAAAGAAAGATAGTTATAGGGTTATACAGGTACTGGATAGCAGATTGGATCTACTCCCAGCCCATTTCGTTAATTGATTCTTGTTTGTAGACTGGAAGTGGACTGTTTCTCCTGAGAACATTTGACATACATATTCAGGATGAGTGTAGTGATTAAATGTTCCTGGCAATATTTATAGGAGAATGATAAGATAGTGTAGCAGGAATCTAAATTTGTGCATTCTCTTTTTCCTCCTTAAATGATTTTGATGTCAACCCATTTCCAATGTCTTGTTTTTTTGGCTTTAGATCAAAACTCCACAGCAGCTCAGAATAAAAATATATCAGATGTGTGTTCAAAATAGCAGATCAGATTAACAACATATCTACTGTGCAACCCTAATGAGCAATACTATAACAACCTCATTAAAAATTGCTAAGAGCCTAAGGAAAACAAATACAACTTTCTAAAACTGGGCAAAGGTGAATAAATCTCACTTTACTAAATAGAGATTTCCATAATTCAGGAAAAGAGATGGATAGGTAAATATTTGTTTCATAATAGATATTTTTAAATAATAGACATATGGTCCTTTTAATAGTTTTTGTACATTTAATTGGATTGCTTGGGCATTCCTTATGTATTGTAGCCTGTCCTTTCTTATTTCTCCTGTGCTAAAGTGTAATGTCCACACAGGAAATACTTGATCTCAGGCACCTTCTGGGATATATGTACATGACCTACTAATCTCAAAAAATTCATTCATTTTCTATTCACATAACTATTCTACTCACTGCCATGTACTTTACTGTGACTTTAAACGTATGCTAATTGGCATACATTAAAATGAAATTTTGTTCCATACAGCTCTCAAAAGATCACCATTTCCAATACACACTACATAAACATGACAGAATAAACAAACAAACAAAATTATGCATATACTTACATATCCATGTATATTATATGACACAGAAAAAAAAACACAGTCTACTTCAGTTGTATACATGTTCATGGCGAGAAAAACTAATCTTGCCCTATGCCATCAGTTGGATGGCATAGGGCAAAGATGGCTAAACTTTTCCAGACTGAGTGCCCAAAGCATGCACGAACCCCCAAAATGCAATGTGCACACAACCCACACTCATGCACCCTGCATATGAGTGTGACTCCGTGCATGCGCCCTGCCCCTATGCAGCCCCGCACATGTGCCCCGCCCCAATGTGCATGTGTGTGCACCCTGCATGCATCGAACTCCTGCGCATGCATGCACAGATCTCTATTGCCCCCTACACATGCATGTGTGGCCCCATGCATGCACCCTGCGCATGTGCACATAGTCCTCCACATGCACCCTGTCCCCATGCATGCATGGCAGAGTCTCGAAGATCAGCATGCACAGCAGAGCTGAGCTGGGGTGATGGTTCATGTGCCCACAGAGGAAGCACTGTGTGCCACCTCTGGCATGTATGTCATAGGTTTGCTATCATGGGCATAGGGGAACAAAGTTGTTACAGAATCTGGTAGAAATACTTTGAAACCTCCTCCCAGAAGGGAGAAACAGAACCAGACCACAAAGTGGGGTCTCTAACAATGCTTTGAGCTCTAACCACATAACACTTATAAGTAGCATCCTGAAGAACAATAAAGTGCCATGGAATAACAACAATGCAAAAGCAGGGTATGAACACACTAACACTTCTCCCACTGTTTCAATGACATTCTGATTTTAATTATGGACTTAAAATATTAAGGTCTTAAAATCTCAATGATTTACGGCTGTGTCTCACATAGATGACCAAGTATCTGAGTTCTACCTGTAATAGGGACAGCATTTACGAGAAACATTCAGTGGTGGGTTGCCCCCGGTTCGGACCGGTTTGCAAAAACCGGGAGTAAAACCGGTGGGAGGCCCCGCCCACCGCCCCGGATTTCATCATCAGCAATCTGCGCATGCGCAGAAGCAAGGCACACACACGAGCAAAGTGATTACTCGCACACACAATCCTGTTGCGAACCGGTAGTAAAGGTAAGTGGAACTCATCCCTGGAAACATTGTTTTAGGCTCCAATCTGTTACATGTTAACCTTGGAGTAAACTCTATTGAACTCACTAGGAGTCCAACTGGAATAACCAAATATACACATGTGTTGCTGAAGCAGACCTATATTTTTCAAACACTGCAGGCAAATTCAAACCCGGAATGTGGCTCACAACAAACTTCACCAGATAATTCTCTCTTCTTTATGAAAAAGCTTTGAAGTTGCAGCAAAACCCTTCTTTCAAGAGCAGCTGTTGGGGTTGAATAATCTTGTTTATGTCTCTTTTCTACTTTTGAAAACTCTCTACATCTAATAATTTCTTTTTAATTTATCAAGGGTGGCAGGAGAAGGCATGTCCTTAAAAAGCAACAGGCTAATTAGAACACACAACCTTCCCAGCAAATACTGCTTTTATTCTACCAGGAGATAAAAATAATTAGCCTTCTATAGACCAACAAAAATAGCAGAATCTGAAATGTTGAGAACAAGGTGAACAACGGGGTTCAGATGTCAGTGTTTTGCTTCAGCTTTTAAGCGCATTAAGAGCTGGGGAGGTTGTAGGCGAATGTGGCACTATTGTGTTTTAAATTTGCTCACAAAGACAGTGGTGTTCACCTTGATTTCAAGAATGCTGAATCTAAATAGGATGGATTTGAAAAGTAACAGCTAGAGGTGGAAATATGTACAAGGGAAGCAACAAAGTGATCATAAGGTTGGAAAACAAAATCGTCAAAGTTTTGGAGTCTTAAAGACACCATAAAACATGCATCAAATAACAAAAGCTTTGGAAAGAGAAAATGGATAGATTAGATCACTCTAATAAATTGTGTTTCTTCTCAGGATTAAGATTAAACCTATCCTAATGACAAAGAGTTGCTGATGACTTCTTTCCTTCATATTGGATGATGCTTTATAAGGGGTTGTCCTTGAAAATAACTCAAGAAGTTGAAATGTGTCCAAAACACAGCAGTCCAAGGAAGCAGAATTTGTTGTTTATTTATTGAAAATTGATATGGCTGCCAAACTCAAACATAGTGAGTCTGGGTAGCTTACAAAAATAAAACCCCAATATAAAACACAGTAATTTCCCTTCCATACAACAATCAAACCAAGTACTTTATGGGCTCTGTATCCCCCTATCCTGATGGCAAAACCATGTCTTCAGGACCTTTAAAGAGTGTCAAGGTGGGGCCAGTTTTATTTTCACAGTGATAGTATTCTACAGGGAGGAACCAGGGAGAAGGTCCATCTTCTTGGTCCCACTAGATCAATGATGGTGAACCTATGGTATGTGTGCCTCAGGCAGCTCGCAGAGTCCTCTCTACGGGCATGTCAGCCGTCGCCCCAGCCCAGCTCCACTGTGCCAAAATGGGGCATGGGGAGGTGGGGTACACGCTTGAGGCAGTGGGGTGCATGTGCATGGACACATGCACATGCACAGGAGGAATGTGTGCACGCAAGGGAGACATGTGTGTATGCGCAGAGACATGTGTACATGCATGGGGACACATGTGCTGGGGGGCGCTTGCATTGCATTTTGAGAGTTCTGCCACACGCATGCACTTTGCACACCCAGCACCGAAAAGGTTAACTATCACTGCACTAAATGGGTCTCCTTAACAGAGGATCCATAACATATATTTCCTCTCTGCTCTGGTAGGTATGTTAATTAGGAGCCAGTCCTTCAAATAACCTGGCTCCATTTTTTTTTTTTTACCATCCTTTAGTTCTTGCACTGATATCAATATAATTCTGGGCAGGATTTATGGTGCTGGTTTAACCGGTAAATCCTAGAGGCATACATGCTCCTAATGGACCATCACTCTTGTCCAGAATCAGCATATCTTTTGTATTCATCCTATAAAGGGCTTGCTGAAGTTACCAACACATGCAAGATGAAAGGATTAAGTGCCCTGAGTTGCACTATTTTGATTGCAGCCTCCAGACCATGGAACACCTTGTCTCTGTGATACAAAAAGTCAACACCTTGCATGATTTATGCAAGAACATTTTTTTTCCTTAGAGCTTTTGGCATGGATGACGGGTCTGGTTTATTTCCATAACTTTGTGGTTGCAATTAATTGGGGACTGTCTTATTTTAGTTTGATTGAACATATCATATTATAAATTGCCTTCACTCATTGGCTGTAGAGCAAAATAGAAATTGTTGCATCCATATGTCTATGGAGATTCTCAGTCATCCAGGTCATGGTTGTCCCAAAGGTGCTTTTTCAAGAGGCACCTGGACTTTCTGTTTTTTCTTTGAGGACATTTCGCTTTTCATCCAAGAAGTTTCTTGAGCTCTGACTGGATGGTTGGGAATGAAAGGTCAGAGCTGAAGAAACTTCTTGGATGAGAAGCGAAATGTCCTCAAAGAAAAACCAGAAAGTCCAGGTGCCTTTTGAAAAAGCACCTTTGGGTTGCATCCATATATACAAGAAAGGGCATGTTCCTTCTTTTGGCCTGGCTTTTTCTCCTTGTTGAAAAGAAGGAAAGGGAGAAGAGCCTTGGTAGTACAGTGGTCTAAATCACCCTGTTATTAAGAACAGCTGCCTGCAATTACTGCAGGTTTGAATCTCGCCAAGGCTCAAGGTTGACTCAGTCTTCCATCCTTTCTAAGGTAGGTAAATTGAGGGTCCAGTTGTGGGGGCAATAAGCTGACTTTGTATAAATATACAAAAGAATGAAGGCTATTGCTTAGCGCATTGTAAGCCACCCTGAGTCTCCGGAGAAGGGTGGCATATAAATCAAATTAAAAAAAATTGTTCTAGCAGAAGAGTCCTTAGGACAACCTTTCCAAATTGTCCTGATTACCTGGGGAGACTCACAGATGGTAAGTAAGTGGATGAGTGAGACCACTGCTGGAAAAAGGATGCATGGCCATTTCTAACACGGTATGCATCACTTTTAGGAATGTACACAGTGGTGTGTGTATGTCACAAAAGTCCAAATGATGTGTATATGATCAAAGTCCTGCCCTTCTTTAGATATTGCCTAGGGCAGTGATGGCTAACCTTTTTCAGTCTGTGTGCCCAAAGCATGTGTGTACGTGCGCACAAACACATGCATACACCCAAATCCCTAAAATGCAATGCACGCACCCCACAAGCATGCATCCCATGCATGTGTGTGCAACTTCCCCATGTGCCCCACCCCCATGCATGCACGTGTGAGCCCCATGCATACACACATGTCCCCACACCCATGCATACCCGAGCCCCTTTGCATGTACCCTGGCCCTACAAATGCACAGTAGAGACCCAAAGACCAGCTGGCCAGCAGGAGGAACACATGCATGCGTGGCAGAGCTGAATTGTGGCGACGGCTCATGTGCTATCATGTGCATACCATAGGTTCGCTATCACAGGCCTAAGGCAATATTTCCCAAACCTTGACAAAATGAAGGTGAGTGTACTTTAACTCCCAGAATAGATATGCTGGCTGTGGAATTTCAGAAGCTGATGTCCATACACCTAGAAATTTCAAGGTTGGAAAAACCTGGCCTAGCAGAAACTACAGTACATGTAGTTCAGACTCAAGTTCTTGGGACTTGTCTTATTCATATGTTTTGCAAGACCACAGATATAAGTTATGTATACAACGATACAGTCTCAGTTGCCATCTTGATCTTTTATATATATATTTCCCCTGTGGATCTTTTTTTTTTACTTCTATTTGTTGAATATTTATTTTGTGATTGAAATAAAGTCCAGAGAGACCACAATATACAATGTCCAAAATTAGCCAGGACCTCCTCCCTTTTTCAGACTGATGCTTGAAATGAAAGAATGAATGTATGGCTCTGTGTATGATCTAAAGACACTTTGCTTCTGTTTTTCTTAAAAACATGGACATTCATAAGCAATTATCAGAAAATCTTCTTCTAACATCCACTTCCTTTCAAACCAAAATAAGCTAATATAAGTTTGGTGTGCTACCCAGGGCATGTTTTCAAAGGAACCAGGTAAAAATAGACTCACCACCTGCTTTGGAGACTTGTGTTCCAAATCACTTCTCATTAAACAAGGAGGGAAGCAGAAATAAAAGAGCCTATTTTAAATTAATTATCAAAGCATAAAAGCAGGCATTTTCCTCTGAAGTCTACCCATTCTCAGGCATTCTCTCTTTGCCCAGTAATATACTCCTTTAATTTGATTGGTTATTTTTTGGCAGGATTTTACCTGCAAGGTCTGCCAATATCAACTCTTCAAGGACTGTTTTGTTTCCTTTAAAAAAAAAAAAAAACTCAGTTAAGGGGGAAAAAAACCCAATAACAATTGACTTGTTCACAAAAAATTAAGGATCTTTCTCATTGGACCCATTAAGTTCAAAGGGAGTTATAGGGATGAGCGAATAAGCCTCTTTCATTCCATGTGCATTCAGATGTAATTTATTTTAAAATTTTATTTTGTTCCACAAGTCTGCATTTCTAAATGGTTTGTATCTCCCATTCACATTGACGTCAAATTCCAGTATGTACTTTGAGCCAAAAGCTTTGCTGAAACATTGAGGAAAAAAAGAAAATCAGGAATATCAGGCAAAAAAGGTAGAATATAAATATTTTAATGTTTGGAAAATCATTCCAAATTATGTAGTAGTCTGGTAAATACTGTATATTTCACATCAGTTTAAATTGTGATATATAAAAATCAAATTCCATTTAACCCCATTAAGGGCTTCCATTAAGACCACACTTAATTTTTATAATATTATAGCTGATCACATAATCAGTCAGATGTTTAAACTGGATATGGCATTTCTACCTAATCTAAACATCTGGCTGGCTATGTGATGAACCATAATAGGATGATGGAATGGTGAAATATTATTAAACAATTAATAGCTTGCTAGTCCCTGTTAATCAACATGTATCTTGAATAGTTAACTGGATGTAGATGAACTTGATAACTTGGATTGAAAAACAAGAAAATGAATGAAAAGGCACCATGGTTTGCACCCAAAATGTGATATTGTTCATCTGTATTTGCCAAGAGCTGAAGGGGACAGAGGACTCCTACAGATGAAACAAACTATGGAGGAAGCAAATGGCTTGAATGACTACATTTAGAAAAGACAAGAACTCTTACTGAAGGAAGTCTGATTTCTTAATTGGAAGAACAAGTCAATTCAGGGTCAATACTTGAAGAATATATATGAAAAGCTGTTTAAAAAAACCCTTATGGAGTTTATTAATATCAAGATTGTTAAAGAAAGAAACTGAAGGTTTCATTTTAGGGGCTTAAGAACAACCTTTGCCAACTTATTTTCACAAAGGTGAACACTCAACATGTAATAAACAATAGAACATGCCAGCTTTGTAGTAAAAAAAGATAAAACAACTGACCAGTTGATCAGTGGCTGCAGCAAAATTTCACAAACTGACTACATGAATGTGTCATGAATTGCCAGAATTATTCATTGGACACTTTGCCAGAGGTTTGAATCTGAATGTACTATTGGGATCATCAAGTTGAGAAGATTTTTGGAAAATGAGCAAGTTGATATCTTATGGGACTTTAAAATCCAAATAGACAGGGTGTATTGTTCATAACATGCCTGATATAACAGTTGTTGAAAATAAGAAAATCTGACTCATTGATGTTTCTATACTGAGTGATGCTAGGATTGAAGAAAAGTGATTGGAAAAATTATGAAATACTAGAGCTCCGGGATCAAAACTGAATGATTACGGAAAAAGAAATTTATTGTTATATCTATTGTAATTGGTTCCCCTGGAGCAATACCTAAAGGACTTCCTTAATATCTGGAAATGTTGAATTTATCAGTCCTGAACACCCTATTTTTTTCAACAACAGCAACAGCAATAACAAAACCACAAACAAACCCCATCCCTACTTGGAACCTAACCCAGATACATTTTCTGGATTAGGTTCTACCTAGGTTCTTTAGAGGGACTTGCTGATGGCCAACACCAGCTAAAGAACGAAGAGCTGTGACTTCACATTGTTGTGAATAGATAATAATAATAGTCCTAGTGCATATTTAGAAACACTATGTACAAAAAGTATAATTGAACTGAGTATTTTAAAAAGTATGAATTAAACATAGTTACATTTAGTTCAGTTTATTTAAAATTTAGTTGCATTTAGTTAAATTTACATACGTTTTTGTACAGGAAGTTGCAGTGGCAATAAGCATACTTCAGGAAATGTAAATAAAAACATGTTCTCTAGGAATACTTATGTACATAGAGAAATGTATATAAGACTTCACATATTTTTAAGGCTCATATATCCAAAATCTATACAACTGTGAACGTTTGATCATTCATTCATTCATTCATTCATTCATTCATTCATTCATTCATTCTGTGTGGTTGTGCACACATTAGGGGTTGTTAAATCCATTTTCTCTAAGATGACATTTAAAATCAATTAAAACATTCATTTTTCAAGTCATTTGATGAGTTGGCTTCATGTAATGCTCAATATACGTTATTGGAGGAAGCTGCTTTGTGTTCTTTGGAGAGCCAAAAGGTTTAACCATTCAGTATTAGAGTAAATGAAGCTTGAATGCTCATTAGAAGCCAGGATTATGAAACAAAAATGATTGTATTTTGGACACTTTGTGTAGGCTAATGCCTCTATGGAAAAGAGAAGAATGTCAGCAGGAAGAAAGAAGGAAAGGGGAAAGAAAAGAGAAGGAGAAAGAGAAAGGGAGAGAGGGAAAGGAGAAGGGAAAGGGAAAGGGAAGAAGGGGGGGAGGGAGGGAGGAAAGAAGGAAAGGAAAGGAAAGGAAAGGAAAGGAAAGGAAAGGAAAGGAAAGGAAAGGAAAGGAAAGGAAAGCTTGTCAATGGACTGAAAACTGGAAACCATAGGAATACCCCTTTAAGAATTGTGTAATGTGGCAGAGAGACAGGTCAACCAGAAGAGCTTTTATTCATAGGATCATAAGAACTTATCCATTACTTAACATAACATAACACTATGCAAACCCTAATTTACCACCAGGCCAGGTTTGGATGAATTTAGAACTTGTGATAGGATTGGAAATGTAAGATTAAGGATGTATGAATCCTTCATTTACTTCAATTTTAAGTTTCATTTGCCTTTCCTGTGCCTTTTATAGCAAAATCAGGCCCAACCTTAACTTAATCATCATGAGTCACAAGCTAAAAATTCTACTTTCCAGTTGTAGAATGTTCTGTGCTGCAGCAATCATAACCAAACAAGGCTTCCTTAATAATTTCCCAAATGTTTTTTCCCTCTTTCTCCTCCCATGTATAAATCATTTAATTTCATTGGACACCCAATGTGTGGGAGAAATGCTGAATTCCATTCACACAATTGTATTCCCAGATCTTCTCCCATGGGCGTTCTCCTTTTTAGCTGTTCTACTTTTCAAATATTTGTTGTCTCTGGGACTTCTTACATTTCTCCCCTACACACAAGGCTGCCTGGGGAATTCTGTGAGTTGAAGTCCACAGATCTTAAGGTTACCAAGTTTGAGAAACACTACATTCTGCCAAATATCTATGAACATTCTCAGTCATTCAGGTCATGGATTTTCCTGATTCTCCAGTCAGAACTGAAGAAGCTTCTTGGATGAGAAGTGAAACATCTTCAAGGAAAAACAAAGAAATTCAGTTGCCTTTTAAAAAAGCACCTTTGGACCTGCATCAGGCTGTTTCCAGACCTTAAAAACCTTCATTAGGGGTGGAAGAAATAGTCTATTTCTAACCAATTTCAGTTATGCGTATATCTAACAGAAAATTCATTTCTTTTAATTTTAAAGACATAAGAATTGCTTTTTAATGATAACATGTATGCATTATTATATTTATTTTCCCTAAACTGTTGCATGAATTTTTAAAATGTATTTAATGGCATCACAAAATAGGGAGAAATGCACTTAACAATGTTCTGATTCTTCTATTAGTTTGGGAATTGCAAATTGGGTTGATATTCTCCAATATCATGAGGCCTTTCACTCTGCCAGCCTCTTAGTATGGATGTAAAAGATTTGTATGCCACTCTTTTTTTGCCAAGGCATCTTAACCAATTGTCATTAAAGCATCAACTGTCAGGGGAAAAAAATGAACAGCATACACAATAATGGAGGACACTGCAAACAACAACAAAAAAAAAGAGGCAAAAGCAGCAACTGAGTAATTCAGCAATCTTCAACTGGCCTCCAGATTAAGAATTGCTAAGAAGCTTTGGGAGACAAACCAGGTATTCCAGTCAATAAATGAAACCACCAAGATAAATGATTGCAGGTTGATACAACCAAAGTAGTATTAGATCTTCCATTTATAGAGAACACTCCTCTACCTGAAGATAATTCTATTAGAATTCTTGGGAAAGCTTAAATTCCATTCTGTCAGCTTTCTCAGATGGACCAGATGGGAAAAACAATCAGAATAAACTAATTCTACTTTATTGTAAGATTTCATTTTAACAATGAGTCTGATATATAAATTCCTGTTGTCTCTTCTACAGGCTAAGATGTTAGAGTTTCTTTCCCTGTCTGTAATGCAGCTGTGGGTTCTACTCTCTCTTATCAGATCATTCCCTAGGCAGGTCTCTTTCCCCATCTCCCCTCATTCCCATTACACATTCACTACTTGGTCTAAGTATTATTTCTACTTTGGGTGTTCCAAAGATGCTTTTTCAAAAGGCTTTCTTGGTTTTTTCCTTGAAAATGTTTTGCTTCTCATCCAAGAAGCTTCTTCAATTTGGGATGAGTTCTGGACTTCTTGGATGAGAAGCGAAACATTTTCAAGGGGAAAAAAATCAAGAAAGTCTGATTGCCTTTTGGAAAAGCAGCTTTGGGGCAATCATGACCTGGATGATTGAGAATCTCCATAGACATACATCTAATTTGGGTGAATTGTATTCCCTTCAGACCTACTTTAAAGTCTTGTTGTAGGGATTTTTAAAAAGGGGCAAATACTATGTCCCAATCTCACCATCTTGACCTTCAGAATAGAAATACTTTTTAAATAAATTAGTTGATGTCTACACTAAGAATAGATTAAAGAGAAGAGGATAGTTGTAAATGTAACTTGCTAAACAAATATTAATAAAGCACCAATGGGGGTTGTGACTTTTGGAAAGGGTTTAAAAGAACAGTTGGCTTTCCAAATCTTTTGCTAAGCCAAAATGGTGTCAGTCACTAAGCATAATGTAATTCAATCACTGATTACAAAGTTAATGATGCATAAGAAGGCAGGAAAGTAATAGATTTAAACCCTTTGATTTTTGTTCAATGAAGTAAACGTTGTTGCTTTTGAAATGTCATTATAATAAATAGATTGCCTATTTCTATCAGGAAGCCCCTCAAATGACTTTATTCCTTCTGACCATTTCCTGGATAACTTTTCAATGCCACGAATAAATCAGGAAAGAGCACACCTGGATTGTGATCAAATGGAATAGCAATATGTATATTTTTAAAAAAAGAATGCTATTGTGGATTGCACGTATTCAAAACATTTTGCCTTCACTCAGATCAGGGGAACTAAATCAGTGTAACTGATCTATAGAGTCCTTTTAACAGGATTTACTTGCCATGGTTCAGGTGCAAGAAGTAGTTGATAAAGAAGATCCCAGATGAGGTTCTGTAGCACCACATTTAGAAAATTGTCAATATATTTCAAGTGCAGCTGTATTTGTTTCATCTATTGACTCAGAAAGTATGTCTACAGTAAGATTATTGTAGCGGGTGAACTAAGCCAAATCCCACCCACCCCCATCCCATCAAGCACAATATTATATGATACTTTTGAAATAAAAAAAGACTTCAAAGCTTGATGGGTAAGACTTCCAAACAGCAATTGGTGAAGATCAATGATGGAGAAAGATTGTTGCATTCATTTGTGGAGTTTATGGAATCCTTGAGGTGAACATGTTGGGGGCAAAAAGATTTAGACTGATTTTTCAACCTTTAACATTTTCTGTTCTTGAGTTTATTAATATCATCAAATTTGCCAAGAAAGGTTGATTGACTCTTATCAACAACTTGGACTTTCCTGTACATTTGACAAGAAGGAATTGGTTATGCTCTGAAATATTTGCAATAAGATATTTAGTTCATGTTTTGTTTGTTGCAGCTAACTGAAAATGCAATGTTTAGCAATAAACATGTGTCAGCCTTCTATATAACTGCTTATTATACACAGTTAGGGAATCACCAAAGCAGACCTGCATTACTATTCATATCTTTCCTTAGCCTTAGCATTAACCAGTCCTGACCTTAATATAATTCCTAAGAGTAGATATGACTGGAATTGCTCTACTTAATCCTTATCTCTTAACTTAAGTAAGTGTGCACAGGCCAACCCTGTTGATCTTTACAGGAAGGATAAGAGACCGTTGTAATAACCAGGAATCTCCAGAAACTTGTTAAACTTTATCAAAATAAGCATCTGTTTCAATGAGATTATAACAGAATAACAAACACGGAAGGGATCTTGGAGATCTTCTAGCCCAATCCCCTGCTCAACTAAGAGACCCTATGCCATTGCAGACATGTGGCAGTCTAGTCTTTTCATAAAAGCCTCCAGTGTTGGAGCACCACAACTTCTGAAGGCAAGTTATTCCACTGATTAATTTAACTGTCAGGAATTTTTTCCTTAGATCTAAGTTGCTTCTCTCCTTGATTAGTTTCCATCCATAGCTTCTTGTCCTGCCTTCAGGTGCTTTGGAGAATAGGTTTATCCCCCCTTTTTTTGTGGCAGCCCCTCAAGTATTGGAAAACTACTTCCATGTCACTCCTAGTTCTTCCTTTCACTAGACTAGATATACTCAATTCCTGCAACCTTCAATTTATAGCCTCTTCATGCACTTACAGGTACAGTAATCCTCGATTTATGAAGACAATTGAGTCCCAAATTTTCATTGTTAACCAAAACAGTTAAGTGAGTTTTGCCCCATTTTACTACCTTTTTTGCCCCAGTTGTTAAGTGAATCACAGCAGTTATAAGTTCATAACATGCTTGTTAAGTGAATCTGGCTTCCCCATTCACTTTGATTGTGTTCAGTTTAGATTTTCCATTTTAAAGTTTTTTAAAGTTTTTATTTTCAAATCTGTTAATCTAGGCAATCAGAGATGCTTATACTTGAATATGCTAAAATCACACTGCTCTCTACCCGTCAGATTTTTATAGGAATGTGAGAAATCACAAGAAGCAAACTAAATGTGCTGTGTTGTCCTGGAAATCACAAGAAAACAAAACAAATCCAGTAGCATATGAACAGGATTGGTTCCATATGTAGCCAATCACAGAAAATCAAAAGAAGAAAATTTTCAAAAAAGAACTGATAACAAAATTCATATACAGCTTGGACATATCACACAGTTGGTCTAAACTGGTAAAATGTTGCAGAAAAGATGACCTTTTCTTTGCTTATCCCAAGAACAGGCAATTGTGGAAGTTAGATTAGAATTGTGTAGATGACCACATTCTCTATGCATTTGCCTGATTTTGATCTGCCCTGTGATTGATGACAGTCTTTGATCCTTGAAGCAGATACTTGAATACCATTTATGGAAGAATTAAAAGACCAACAGCATTCTCAGTTGTAGTTCATTTACAGATCTCTCATCCAATGTGCTAGTACTTAAAACCCTGCAACAATTTTGGCAGGTTCTCCTGATGGAGCAGCAATTAAAAAAAAAAAAGATAGTAGAACTGAAAGATGTAAGATGTTCATTTCTGGAGAAGCTGATAATCAGTTCAAACCCTAAGAAGCATCTAAATAAGTTCTCATTTGTAAGTCATGAATAGAAGGAATGGAAAGCACAAAATATTAAGAAATAGCCCACATTTAGAATATTTGTGAAGATTTTTTGTCTTACATTGTCAAGTCATCTTACCAGAATTGATGGTCTCCAACTTCTAAGCATTATTCATTCGTGACCCTTATATTATATTATTATTATTATTATTATTATTATTATTATTATTATTATTATTATTATTATTATTATTATTATTATTATTATTATTATTATTATCATCATCATCCTTTTCTAAGTTATTATTCTGATATTCAGAACAACATGCTTCTGTTGAATCACTCCATAAGGTTACTTGAAAATTCATTAGTTAATATACATTTCTTGTAGGGCTGTGCAATGCTCCAATTTTTATTTGGAAGAGATGTTTTTGGACCATGTAAATGCACAAACATAGCATCAATCTGGGACTCATTTAAGCTATCAAATCCACTCAGATATTTATAGCTAGATGTATATTAATATAGAAACAGAACGAGTTGGTCTATGTCAAGAATGGGAAATTTGCACTTCGTAATTGTGAGCTGAGCTAGATCTTTTACCATTGATTATGCTGGTTGCAATCATAAGGAGCAGCAATTTAGGACTACAAATTAAATTCAGAAAAATGTTAATTCAGCAAACATCTTCAAAAGATAATATTCGGACAGAACAACTTGATTGAGAGAACACAATGATGTTGGGATATTCAAATGAATAGTTTATAGTTTACTTTATTATCATTGCACATGGTACAACGAAATTAAATGCCGTCTTCAGTGTACATTATAACTATAAAGATAAAAACACAAACATACATCCTTTACATTCTATATAATTGAAATTGAAAACTCGATATTGCACTAGACCATAGAATTCAATATGGTTATTGCCCTGGGATAGAAGCTGTTTTTCAGCCTATTTGTCCTTGTTTTTATTGACCTGTAGTGTCTGCCAGATGGTAATAATTCCAAAAAAGGGTGCCCAGGATGAGATGAATCTTTAAGAATGCTTTGAACTTTCTTAAGGCAGCAGGAGCTACAAAGCTCTTCCAAGAAGGGAGATGGCAACCAATCACCCTCTGGATAATGACGTTGACCCTTTGGAGTGCTGTCCTATTTGCCACTGCAATTGGCAAACCATGCACAGATGCAGTAAGTTAAAATACTCTCTATGGTGCAGCAGTAGAAGGCCACCAGCAGTGGCCTTCAACCATCATCTTGCTGGCAATCGACCAATAATGTGGAAATGTGGGAGAAAAAAATTCCTTCCTTCCTTCCTTCCTTCCTTCCTTCCTTCCTTCCTTCCTTCCTCATCTTCCTTCATTTATATTTTCTCTGGTTCTCCTCAGTCTCACCTCTAACTTCTTTCTCTTGTCTCTCCCTTTTCCCATTGTCTCATCCTAGCTTCCCACCATTCCTCTCTTCTTCCTCCATTTCTCATTTCTCCTTGATGACTCTCTTATATTTCTCTTCTTGTCATCTGGCACCCATCTCTCTTTCTGTCATCATTTCATACATTTGTTCTGTTTTTCTCATCACTTCATGATATTTCTCATTTCCTCTAGTTATCCCTGTTTTCACTATCATGTCTCCTTATTATCACTTGAGTCATTTCTCCTCATTGTTTTGTCTGCTTCTCTTTTCTTATCCTTGTATGACTCACCTTTCCTTCTGGTCTGGCTTTATATTTTTCTTGTCTCCTATTTCTATCATCACTACCATCATTTATTTATTTATTTATTTAAAATTGATAGTCACCCAACTCTAGGCAGCTGCCAATCACCATCACCATCACCATTTAATTTCTTCTCTCTGACTGATCTTTTTAATAATTATATTTTCTTCCTTTTTCATGGTAAAAACATATTTCTTCCATATATTCTCTTCCAACCAAACTTTCTTTGCAACACCTCTAATGGAATTCATGTAAATCTATCACTGTATTGGTCCAAATTTTTCCCAGGATAAAGATAAATTAGATGATCTAGTCCACGTATATCAAAATTCAATCCTGCTCATTAATTCATAATAGGCAGCAGAGAAGGACTGCAGGAAATATCAGTATAAAACAGAAGAAAAATATATTGTTTTCTTCTTCCAAGATTGCAATCTTCTCTGTAATCTCATGGGGGGGGGACCTCTGATGCATCCTAAATTCCATGCAATATAATTGATATTACATAGAAGTGATCAATGCATGAAAGAAACCAGCTCCCATCTGCCAAGTGCCTTCAGGATGGGCAATGAAATAACATAATACATATAGCAAGTGACCATGATGGAATTTCTATTTCCATCATTACACAGTTCACTAAATTTCATTTGATCTAAATGCATTTTTATTTATTTTTATTTTATTTATTAAATGTATTGGTCACTCATCTTACCACAGGCAAATCTGGCTGATTTACAAATTTAAAAAACCATAACCCTAACCCTATACAAAACACACACACACACACACACACACACACATACACACACACACATGCATATACATACATACGTGTGTGTGTGTATAAATACTATCAAAATACAAATCTCAATTCTAGCTAATAAATGGGGAGAGAGAGTAGGATGACTCAGAGGGAGATGAGGATTTCTGTTATTAATCTATCAACCACTTTCTCCATTGGACCTCCAAGCCAACTGTCAGAGTCAGGGCTTTAGGATCTTACAGGAGAGTTGGAGCTGACCTCATGGCAAGATGTTCCAAAGGGCAGGAGCAATGGCAGAGAAGACTCTTCTCCTGGATCCCACCAGGTGATGGGACCTGCATCATGTCTTCTCTGCCAGCATGGGTGAAGCAGGCCAATCCCATTGAGATGAGACAGTCCATTAAGTAGCTTCAAGTTTTGATCTGTAATTGTTCTTTTACACTTTGTCCAGAAAATATGTTGAATATCTCTCTCTCCTTCTCCCTATCCCTATCCCTCTCCCTCTCTTCTCTTTCCTCCTGTTTGCTCCTCTCTCTTTCTCCCTCCCTCTCCCCCCTCTCCTTCTCTCTTTTTTCCTCTCTAGCTCCTTCTCCCTTTCCCCCCTCTCTCTTTTCCTCTCCCTCTCTTCTCTCTCTCCTTCTCTTTTTTCTCTCCCTCCTTTCTCTTTCTCTTTCTTTCCATCTCCCTCACCCCCTCTCGTTCTCTCTCTGTGTTTTTCTACCTGCCCACCTTTGTCCCCCTTCTCCTTCTCTCTCTGTCATCTTCTAATCTTTCTAATTCAATTGATTGTTGTTTCTTATAACATCTATGTCACCATTTTCAAGCTGCCTATATTTCAATCATGTTCAAATGTCTCATTCTTTGACCTCTTGTGCCTTGCATAACTGGAATAGTCTTTTTATTTTTATCCTAATTATTTGAGAAACAGTGATCTCTTTCACGTCTCTTTCAATTTCACTGTTATAGGTTTGGTTTTCTTCAGCAGATTTATTATTTTTATAGTCCTCTTTGGCCATACCAAATGTTCCATTTCTCCATCTACCTGTCATTATTTTGATAGAGAATCATAACAGTTTTAGAAAATAAATATTTTTTTAGAAATGCTAAAATTATGTAGAATATTATATTATACAAAAACAAAAAACAAAAAAACCCCACCACTATTTGAACCTATTTTGCAGAAATAAGAAATGAATCAATGAGCTAGGTATCTCAATGTTTGAGATTTGTTTTATTCCTTTGAAGAAGTTTACATGTAATTACATTTTGAAAGATGGATATATATAAGGACATCTTGTTCCTTAACAGAGAATCAAAAGTAGCTATGACTACAGCAGCTTCAGTATGAAATCACAATCAGTGATTTAAACCATCCTTTGAAAGAAGAATCTACACAGCAGATTCATGCTTTTGTGCAATGTAAGTTAGGTCAAGGATGGGCAACCCATTGTTCCTGCACTGCATGCTACCTCAGATCCCCTTTGGGCTACCTTATATAGACTCTGTTTGAGCCTATATAAACACCCCAAACTCCTTCCCTTCCCAGAGAATCAGAGAATCTGATTCCTGTCAAATTGCATTGTTCTTTGGCAGCATAAGCAATGGGGGAGGGGGAGAAAGACTCCCAGCTGCTGAAATGTTGTCTGATTTATGGCACAGAAAGTCAATGCCAGCATTTTACACTGGATTTAGAAAAGAATTGGAAGCCAAGATGCATAGTGTTATTTGTTCCCTAGCACTGAGTCCCTCCTTGGCATCTCGTTAAAATTAGACACCATTCTAATCTACATAATGTTAATTGCTGTTAAATTCAGTTGGAATTCAATGAGATCAATAAATTGTAACTCATTGACTTCAACCCAGCAGTTGATTTTTCCTAAGTGGTATTTTTTTAAAAAATTTTTAAAACGTTATGCAATCTTGACCATTGCTGACAAAATAAATGGCTATTGAGCAAGATCCAAAGGAATCCTTATTTTGTTATTCTGTTTTAATGGAAATTTATGTTCAAACCCCGGGGCTATTTATTTTCCTAATTTCTGATGGGTTTCAAGTGGAAACCATCCCAAAAGAAAAGCCATGAAAAGAATAATTCACTGAAAAAAGTGATATTCCCATGGGAGCTTCTCTTTTTCTTGTATTTGTTACCTTTCCCCATCCATCACTTTATTGTCAAAGCAAAGTAGGGCACAGAATGTGTATTGCCTAATCATCTTTCTCCCCCCCCTCCTCCTCTTTCAGTTTAAAAGATTGGGAGGTTTTAAAAAAAGTTGGATGAAAATGTAGCCAAGATATTGCTAGTATTTTCATCAGTTTATGTTGGAATTACTTTGCAGTGAATTGTTTAAAGGCATAGGTGTGCCCTTGGTAGTCACAACTCTGTCTGAAAATGCATAGATCACTACTGCACATACTTATGCACATATATCAGATTTAAAAAGACTACAGGTGAACTCTGTAAGGCATGTACCGTGTTTCCCCCAAAATAAGACCCAGTTTTATATTTTTTTGAACCCTGAAATAAGTGCTTTGTCTTATTGCCATGTGCTCAAAAGCCTGATTGGGATTATTATCAGGGGATGTCTTATTTTGGGGGAAACAGGGTACAAGGCCAAGAATGACTTCAGAGGAATTCTATTAGAGACGAATAAACAAGCCACAATGAAATGATTTATTTATCCACATTTTTCAAGAATGGTTGAGGAACAGTAGGCAATAGTAACTTTTTTTTTTGTAAATTAGGAAATTCCCAGATTGGTAAAATGAGGACCCAGATTGTTGGGTGAAATATGATGACATCGTAAACCACTTAGGTTAGGGCTGTAAAACCCTGTATTTGATTTAAGTATTATTACCATTGCTGTAAGCATGTAAGAGAACCTTTCTTGCCCTTTTTTTTTTCATCTGCTATCATGTCCAGAATACTTCTCCAAGTGAGGTCATACCAGGGATTCATGTAAGTATGTTAACATAGGAGCATTGATATAAAGTCCTTTCTCATCCATTCCTAACATGGAATTCATTGTTTTGTTTTCAACAGTAGCCATGCAGCAGAATGATATTTTGGTACTATCCAGTATTATTCCAAAATGTCTTTGCTTGTCAGTCATTACCACCAAGCACTGACCACCTTAATATATGTGTCATGTTTGGATCTGTGCCAATATGAATGAGTCCAATCTCAACATCCTAGTCAATGTGGGGTTTATTATTTTATTTATTTAGTATATGGCATCTACAGAGATCATGCAGTCATTGATATACGATACTAATAAAACACATTATGCATACAAACACAAATAAATGTTTAAGTAGAACATCAGCAAATTAGATAAATGATAGATAGATAGATAGATAGATAGATAGATAGATAATAAGATAACTAGATGATTAGATAGATAGATGGCTAGATAGATGATTAGATAGCTAGAGAGAGAGAGAGAGAGAGAGAGAGAGAGAGAGAGAGAGAGAGAGAGAGAGAGAGAGAGAGAGAGAGAGAGAGAGAGAGAGAGAGAGAGAGAGATGGGGCACAATGGCTCAATGGTCAAAGAAGCTGAGCTGAGCTAAAAATCTGACAGCCTGGGTTCAAGACCCGAGTGCCATGCGTCAGAGTGAGCTCCCGTTACTTGCCAACCTCGCAGTTCAAAATCATGCAAATATAGTTGGAAAAATATGTTCCACTTTGGTGGGAAGGTAACAGCGTTCCATGCATCTCAGCCTATGGTCATGCTGATCACATCGTTAGGGAAGTGTCTTCCAACTGACCAGGAAAACTTTACCTTTTTATCTTTATAGACAGAACAACCTATGAAATAAAATATTAAATTAATATTAATGTGGGGCTGATATGCTCTATAAAACAAAAAATCACCTACTTATGTGTGGTAGTTCTGGATTAAGTTTCTCATCAAATACCTACCTAGGTTTAATTGGGGTTGTTTGAAGAAAACATTAGCAAATGCCAAATATTTCCTTCTAAATTGCTTCATAATCATGTGGTTTTTTTTTTTTTTTTTGAAGAACACAGTTAAGTCTCTATTAGTATTTTCAGTTCTGTTATGAAAATGCAACTTAATAAAGGGCAATTTTGACCATACCCTTGTTCAGTGCCTGCTCTTCATAGCTGATATAGTGAATGAGAACTGGCACTCCTTTCCTTTTATTGCTGGGTGTTGCTTAGCAATATATTACCCTGACATTGAACAAATGTGGAATAGTAAATATTATGGTTTCATCTAACATTTCGACTGTGAAAATAAACTGCTTCCAAATGAAGTTCAGAGAACAGATCCCAGGGTCAAAGACCACTAGAACAGGCTTTTCGCAACTGCCACACTACCTTTCACACAAAAGAGAAATTATTTATTGGAACATGCTTCCTTCCAACCCTGGTGATTCATAGCATGCCATTCTCTGGAAAATTCCACCCTCCGCTTTTAGCAGATGTGAACTGAACTATATGTGCATTGGGTGTTGCATGGAGCCCTCAAAGTGACAGCCTGTCCCACTTGAAAAAAGACAGATCTTTAATACGCTTGTCAAGTGGACATGATAGAGCAAAGCAACATCTTCACAGTTCTTGGCCAGACAGATCCAAATGATCAAATCTGGGTGAAAACTGCTCAGATGGGCTCTTGGTACTTTTCATTTGAATGAGTTTCAGCCTCTTTCCTGTATGATTTATGTGAGTGTCCTGTCCGCCCCTTTTCCCTTCTTAAAATATCTTTCTCTCAATCTGAATTAATATAAGGGGTTTGCTTTGCTTGTTGGATGTTTTTAAAGCTTCTTTCCTCCTCCATGGCCCATCAAACCAACCTTTTTTGCATTTCAAATTCATCTAAAAATATCCCCCATTAAAATAGCAATCATCATTAAAATTAACTCCCTGAATTTGTCGGTTATATTTTCTCCCCAGTAACAGGCATGCTGTAATTAAACATATTTTTAGATTAAACCTGTAATGTAAAATATGAGCACAAAGATAGGCAGTGTGATGATACACCATTAAAACACAGGGAATGAGAAACAGAAACATGTTTCTCAAATGTAATGAGTTATATTGATCACTTTATTGTAATGTCATCACCTACAACCAGCACTAAATATTCTGGGACAAGACTTAGTTAATCTGCTAGTCCTGTTTGTGGACAGACTGCCTTTTATCTCAATACAACAGAGATAATTGAGATTTCAATTTCAGCAATTCTTATTTTTTGGCTTCCCAGCTGTATAGTTACTGTATTGGCTTTATAGTTAATTCAATGGTAGAAGATGTGGAATGGCTCAGAGAATCCAATAGACAACACAACTGAAAGTCATGAAACATTACCAGGGCAACTATTCTATTATTTCTATTGACTTATCTTTGCCCTACCTGATTCCTATTTTAGTGCAGAAGATTCTCAAAATGCGTATAAAATTCAAACCAGAGACTCTTCTTTTAGGTTTTTTGAACAAGCAACCTGAAAAAAAAAAATCTGGAATTTTGCTGTTGTATATGCTGACTGCTACAAGAATGCTTTATCTGCAAAAAATGGAAAGGGATGCTAATTCCCTCCATGGAAGAATGGCTGGAAAAACTGATGGAGTTGGCAAAGATAATCAAATTAATACCTTTAATCAAAGAAAATAATACATCTAACTTTGATTCTACTTGGAAACCAGTTCTAGATGTTGCACTTGAGACAGAAAAAAATAATGAAATTCTGGTATTTGCTGATTAGATAAGTTTATTGTCACAGAAATGTCTAGCATATATTAAGTACGCAAAAGAAAAAAGTTGAGGCTGCAATTTTATTGCCTTTATTCTACTGCTCTGAAAAGAGTTGGAAATTAACACTTTTCTTCTACTTCCCACACTTCTCTTTTCCTCTTCTTTCCCTTTCAAATTTCCCTATTACCTTTCTTTTCACTCCTATTTTATATTTTGATAATTTTCAATAGAAGTATACATAACAAAACTGCATTCTCTACTATCTGTGGAATGCAAATAGTGGAAACCTATTACCCAGCAAAGCCCAGTTGGGAGTTATATACAGTCTGGGACATTGAGTATCTATGAATATTCTCAGTCATCCAGGTCATGGTTGTCCCAAAGATGCTTTTTCAAGAGGCAAGTGGACTTTCTGGTTTTTCTTTGAGGACATTTCGCTTCTCATCCAAGAAGCTTCTTGAGTTCTGACTGGATGGTGGGGAATAGAAGGTCAGAGATGAAGAAATTTCTTGGATGAGAAGCAAAATGTCTTCAAAGAAATACCAAAAAATCCAATTGCCTCTTGAAAAAGCACCTTTGGGTTGCAACCATATATACAAGAAAGGGCATGTTCCTTCTTTTGGCCTGGCTTTTTCTCCTTGTTGAAAAGACGGAAAGGGACAGGAAATTATTCCAGCAGACAATTGTCCCTGAGACAACCTTCCCAAATTTTCCTGATTACCTGGGGAAACCCACAGGTGGTAAGTAAGTGGATGGGTGAGACAACTGCTGGAAAAAGGATGCATGGCCATTTCTAACACAGTATGCATCACCAATGTGCACAATGGTGTGTGTATATCACAAAAGTCCAAATGATGTGTATGTGATCAAAGTCCTGCCCTTTCTTTAGATATTGCCTAGAGCAATATTTTCACCAAACCTTAGGAAAATTAAGGTGAGTGTACTTTAACTCTCAGAATAGATATGCTGGCTGTGGAATTCCAGAAGTTGATGTCTATTCACCAAATAGCTCTTCAGCACCTTTGGGACAACATAGGAGATTGAGTTTTCCCATCCTTTCACCTTTGTTACCAGCCTTCCTTTCTTTACTGCTTACCATTATCTTGTATTCCCAGATCTGTTCTGATCCACAGAATCAAGCTAATCTTTCTGAAACAAGTCTGTTGGAATTTCCTATGGGGGTCCCATTAAATTAATGCTCACATATTAACCAGGTTGGCAAATCAATACTTGGGGTGATTATTTCTCCATAAACTCATCCTTCCCCCAGAAAAAAAAAATATGAGGAGGGAAATCAATGGTTCAGTTTTCCTCCTGGGAAAGTTTCAAGAGCACTTCCCAAAGATCTGATCTCATCTGTCAAGTCTCTTGGTGCACCGCCCTTCCCCCCAAAAAATTGGCAAGGAACAAGATACCCTCAAGTCGCTAGTGCAGGTGGTTTAAATGAGTATCCCAGCTTAGAATAATATTTTTTCCAGATGCTTCCTAAGGCACAAGCTACTCTGACTGCAAACCTTTAGTTTCTGAAGTTTGATGCACAAAGAGCTAATACAGCCCTTTCTAATTTATATTTGTGATGAAAAATCTACTGTCCATTTTTCCTCCTGTCCCTGGAGCTGCTTCTATGGACTCTTGTGATCGATTTATTTATTTAGCGGATGCGATATCATACATGAACTAGCAATATATATGAACATTTCACATCAATTAGTAAAACACAATAAAATATAAATATTAAAAAGATCTATCTTCAATTACCAAGGTCTAGGCCATCTAACCATTGTAGTGTAACTTCATTTATATTTTTAAAAAATCAGATACTGGACCGGTATATGCCCTTCAGTTTACAGCTGGCCATGATGTGATCTATGGTTTGATGTGGGATCCTACAGTCACACTGAGGGGAGGATACTATGCCCATTTATACAGAGAGTCCGGGCAGATGCCATGTGAGGTGCGAATTCTATTCAGGATTGTCCATTGCTGATGTTCAAACCCTGGTACCTTTTTTTGTGGGGTCTTTTAATGTCTACACATTCATTTGGCTTTCCTTTGCGAATCGATGTTAAAGATGTTGGACAAGATGTTATGCAAGTGTCAATGGCATTCCCTGGATTTGAGCCTTCTGGTTGATAAATGAGGAAGGTTTGAGTGCACTGTAGGAATGAGTCGTAAATAATTTTTCTGTCTTTTTTCTGTATTCTGTATTTTTCTGTATTTTCCTGTATTCTCTCACTAGTGCATTTTGCCTTCATAAAGCTGGCAGTGGTATATAGCTCAGAACAGGAAGCCAGTAAGTCAGAGTGGTTTTAATACATCTGGTTATAATGTTCATGGTGTTGTTTAGTCTGGCATCTATCTTACTAGTATGGCAGCTTTTAAGCCATACAGGGGGTCATTATTCTGCTGCAGAATAGATCTAGTCTATGATAGTCCTGTCCTGATGACCTGAAAATGGCAGCTGAAGCTCCCCCATTTAGTTTGGGGTGTGAACAGAGGTGGGATTCACTTACCTTCCCTACAGGTTCGCAGATGTGAGTGTGCACGCCTTCCATGCCAGTGGTGGGTTCCAACTGGTATTACCACCAATTCTCTTTGCGCACGCGCTTTGTGCATGATCACCATGTGCCTGCTCTATTCGCTCGCACACACACTGAACTTGTGCTCCACGCAAGTGCATTAGATTTCTGCCCAGCTGGATGCAACAATCCACTCTGCTGTGCCTATCAGCTGGGCTAAAAAATGACAAATAAAGGTAGGTATAATGTGGGGGCAGGTGGGAAGGCCCAGCTCACAGTCATAGAGAACCAATTCACTGACGTCACATCATCACCACTATCAGCTTGCCCAAACCGGGCCGAACTGGGAGCAACCCACAACTGTTCCACGCATGCTCAGTTTTCCGTGCATGCTCTTTGCTCACACATGTGCCTTCTGTACATGCACATGGCCTCCAACACGTGGCTAAATAGGATGGCATTATGTCCAGGCGGATAGGCGGGGCCTACCCCAGTCAGCGCTACCGGTTCACTCGAACCAGAGAGAATCGGCTGAATCCCACCACTTGGTATGAAGCTAGTTCTCCTCCTTGTGGTGCACCCTGGATAATGCAACTGCATGAACAAAACAAACTAGCAACTTCTGGCAGCTAGACCACTCTGTAGACTTTCCTGGCTCTCAAATACATGACTCTTGTGAAATACACCATCTTTCTTATCAACTATCTTTTCTGCAGTCAGCTCTGGAACTAATGTCACCATGTTAAAGAATGAGATGAGCTTAAGTGTCTGCGATGTTTCAGCAGCCAAGCTTTCATTTCACTCTGCCCTCCTGACCCAGGAGAGCAAAGGCCTGTTAAGATCAGGTCCTTATTGGCAGTCAAAATATGACAGAAGTTGAATCAAAAATAGTAATCATATGTAGAAGTGACCTTGGGAGAGAGGGGGAAGAGAGTGCTGCTAAGGAGGCAGTCAGGTAAAAGGCAAGGTAACCCTGGATAGGGTAAGCAGCTCAGAAGGAACCCTCCCTAGTTTCTTGGGCTGTAAAGGGGTTGCCGGGTAGGTGGGCAAGTGGACTTTCAGTTTCTATTAAAGTAACCTTACTATAAAGTACAGTAGCTCATCTGTTGTATTTCCAGTAGGTCTACTTCGCAAGGTTGGCATCAATCTTGCAAATTTGAAATTATATTTGTCCCCACCATCTCCTTTACATTCCACTAAATTAAGAAGGGTCCCTTCTGAGCTCCTTTCCCATCACATTCATGATGTGGGTTATATTGCATTTTATATTATGTTCCCTTGGGTGCCTCTTTCCCAAGGCCATTCTCACATACCATCGCACTTTGGTCCTGTTTGTTGCAACAGTTTTGCAGAGGTAGAGAAGGAAAAATGTGTTATGAGGGGAAGCATTACTTTGATTTTGTTATTTAAAAAAATATTGTGCAGAGTAAGATAAGGAATAGCAGCTGCCCAATATTGTCACTGCTTCTCAAATTGAATGCCTTGAATGTTTTCCTTTTTTTAAAGTAGGAAGCCCATAACATAAAAGAAAGTGAGATTTCTTCTAAAATGAACGAGCTGCTTTATGGGGAAAAATGAGAAGGAAAGTAGGTATCTGAAAGATTTCACTTCCTTTCCCTCCGCTATCATTTCAGGAATTGCAATACTGTCATTTCAAAGCCAAAATGGTGTAATTGAAAGTATTTTTAGCTCACCCCTGATGTGGGGTCAAATAGCAATTTAGAGGGCCACATGCTTCACATTCATATATTACATTTTTTTGTTTTTGTTTTTAAATCAAACTCAGATTTGGGAAACAGAGAACTGTAGTAGATCATTTAAGCCATTGAGTTCAGTTGCTGTTCAGTGCAAAAAAAAAAATAAAAAAAAAAAAAATGAGTGAGCCACATAAGCTTCATAATTTTTTCCTGCTATTTCTGCTATTTGGCTGATCATAGCTTAACATTTATTTATTTATTTATTAGTTAGACTTCTATACTGCTTCATAGTGCTTTACGGCGCTCTCTAAACGGTTTACAAAGTTAGCCTATAGCATATTGCATTAGCATTAGCATATTGCCCCCAACAATCTGGGTTCTCATTTTACCCACCTCGGAAGGATGGAAGGCTGAGTCAACCTTGAGCCGGTGAGATTTGATCTGCCTCTCTGTTGAACTAGCAGTCAGCTGAAGTAACTGCAGTACTGCACCCTAACCACTGCGCCACCTCGGCTCTTTAAGTTATCACTTATTAAATGTTGTAAAGGAGCTGTATAAATTGTGTGATCCAGGGCTGCAGCTGGCTCAGACTGGAGACAGGAACATCTGGGCATGTCAAAAAAAAATAAGATGGAGACTGTGACCAAGTGATTAAATTCACACTCTTTTTTGATATGCAGATGGACTTGTATGCAACCATTTGTGGCGCTCAAGAAAGAACCTCCTTAACCATCCAAATATTTGGCCCTTATTTTGCATTTTGGAGAATTGGAGAGAAGAATCAAGAGAAAACTGGGCCATTCAACTCTTGTAACACTCAGGCTGCTGGTTTTGTTTCTCAAAACTCCCATGTTCTCATGCACGGTGGACCTTGGCTCCATCCTCTTTGGGAAGGACGCGTCTGTGGCCGAAGCTGAATTAAGCCTTGTATGAGAGAAGTCCTGAAGCCTTAATTGCAAACAGTTCAGGATTCACCAGTAGAAGACAAGCTTTGTTGATTTTAATAGGCAAGTTAAAGAAAAAGTTTACCTTCCTTGCACTGAAGCCAAATTATTTAATTCTGCTTGGATCATTATGCAAACCCTTGCCACACAGTTGTCTTACAAAATTGGAATCGGCAAGGCTGACAAGATGTTGAACATTAGCTGAATTGTGCACTTTGTCTCATTTCTCCACATTATATAGCACTGATTCATCAATCAACAATCTTTGGATTATCTTCAGAGTTTGTCACTTGATAAATAAGCAATGTAAGGGAATTTAACTGAATTTTAATTGTAAACATGCAGTGTCAATTGATCAACCAAACTGCTCAATGAAGCTAAAAGAGGAGGGAATACAACTTTGTTTCTTTGATTTCAGCAGAGCATGTTCAGCGGGAAAAAAAAGGATTCCCTGTTTCCAGGGAGTATGGGAATCCCAGGTCATCACTAACAGAGTGTGGTAAACAGATTAAGAGATTTCACAATCAGTGGATGAAGTGACACAGCTCAAATTATCTGTGCAGTGGTGGCTATAACAGCAGGGTGATGTCACCGTTTTGGTATGGACGTTCTGGTAATAAACAAGCCAACTCTTCAAACATGCTCACTGTGGGGCCAGAGATATTCAAAATCCTGTTTTGAGATCAGCACTGGCTTGACTCAAGAGCTCTCCCCAGAGGAAAGTCAAGCATCACAAACTTGACAGTTTGTGATATTGGATATTTTCCCAGCTTCTTCTCTCTTTTTTAAAAAAAAGTTAGAATTCTGGCTCATGAAAGAATGAAGATCAAAAATTGTAAATATCTTGATGTTAAGAATGTTCTTGTTAGAAAAGAAAGATTGGGAGAATGTGGGACTAAAACTTTATATGTGCAACCCAGAGAACTCTTTATGGGCCTTTATCATTAAGGATACAGACTTAATTCTGGAAAGAGAGCACTGGTTTTCAATTAGCTCAATAGCTTTGAGCTATGCTTATGAAAGCACAGTGAATACCAAACTTTCTAATCATAAATTAGTCTGTGTTAGGTCATTCTACCTACTATGAATTGTACAAATCAGTGTAATTGAATTAACTTCACAAACATGATTATATGTACTATAGGTAAATATATCACACAAAGATAGCTGTCCACATGTTGAGAAATGTATTGCTGGATTTTCTCTTCTTCCAAACCCTACAACCTTGGGAGGTAATTTTCAAGAATTTATTTTCATCATAAAAGCATCTTCAAGTGCTCAAGGTAGTAACTGAAACCTTATATCCAACTCTCATATAACTGTTGTGGCGCGTCAGCTGGGGTCCGTAGCTGGAGCAGAACAATAACATCATGATCAAGGCATATCTATTCAACATCAACCCCAAGTAAGGATCAGTGGTCTTAGTTGATATACCACCATGTAGGCAAAAACAGCTACAACCATTCATTTAGTGGTCATTCGAAGTTACAATAACACTGAAAAAAGTGACTTATTGCTGTTTTTCACACTTATGACCATTCAGGCACTGTTATGTATTAATGATAGTTATGCTGCCCAGGGGATATGTGATTACCATTTGTAACCTTCCCATTTGCCTTCCAACAAGCAAAGTCAATGGGGCAAGTCAAATTCCCTTAACGACCACATAATTCATTTAACAACTGCAGTAATTCATTTAACAGCTATAGCAAAAAAAAAAGGTCACTAAATGGGCAAAACTCACTTAACAACTGTGCTGGTTAGCAATAGAAATGTTGGACTCAATTATGGTTGAGGAGTACCTATATCTCCTCTGGTCAAGTTTGGGATTCAATTAAAATCCTTCATGAGCAGAATTACCCAAGGAAAAATCAATATTTTTCAGAGCCTGGTGGCGCAGCAGACTAAAGCACTATTATTAACAGTTATTAACATCAGCTGCCTGCAATTACTGCAAGTTCAAATCTCACCAGGCTCAAGGTTGACTCAGCCTTCCATCCTTTCTAAGGTAGGTGAAATGAGGACCCAGATTGTGGGGGCAATAAGCTGACTTTGTATAAAAATATACAAAAGTATGAAGGCTATTGCTTAACACATTGTAAGCTGCCCTGAGTCTCCGGAGAAGGGCGGCATATAAATCAAATTTAAAAAAATGAAATAAAATAAAAATTAAAAAAAATATAGAAATGGATGGGGGAACTTTTTTATCAAAACATATTGGGTCCCCAGGTTGAGCAAACTTTTTGAACCAAGGGCCTATGTGGAATATTGAAAGAATACAGTAGATCTGAGGAGCACACATTCCCAAAATGGCTGCATTGAGGATCACAACTAATCAGAAACAACTTCTTGACTGCAACGTATTTTGCTTCTTATCTTTAGGACAATCTTTAGGAGTCCAAAGGCAATGCATCAAATAATTATGAGCGTTGCATTGTTTTCCTTGCAACCTAGCAGCTTCCTATGATTTGTGCAAACACAATACGATTGCCAACTTCTGTTGTATGTACTAGAAGCTGGACCATTTAAGTTGGGTAGGAGTACAAACTCCTAAGGTTGCACATAGCCCTAAAATATATTATTTAGAGATTTTGCTTACTACTAACAAAATGGATGAAATAGATCTCTTGCAGGAGGTACTGAAAATTAAAGTAAGATAACAATGTAAAATGAAACAATTCAAGAAATAAAAAGGAAAAGAACATATAAAAAGAAGTGGGGGAAAAACACCCTTCCCACAAAAAAAATAATTAAAAAAAATCCTCTTTTAATGACCCAACAAAATGTAACAAATTGTATACTAAAGGCTTAAGTTACGTTTAAAAAAATAAAAATGAGACAGGACCAATAAAATTAGAAAATTCCAGACTTAGCATAATCATTACACCCAGTGTGACACTTGGCTACTACAAGAATATAAGCACAGATGTCTGGCCAACAAAAGATTGCCAAATCCTGGTGAAGAAGAAGCAAATAAAATACAAAATTGATATATTCATTTGATAAATCCCCCTTTTCCCTCCAAAATCCTGCTTTGGCCATAAATAATAAGCTAATCAATCTTACACGGTACTTTAAAGGTATGGGCTGTTTGAAGAAAGCATTTTAATAGTTACACGCTTTTCCTGTATGTTTCTCTTAAATTTTAAGATTAAAAGGAAGAACAGGGAAGAAAAGATTATGTTTAAATAGAGCCATTGGTTGCTGAGAAGATGTAGTAAGCAACTGTAAGTCCTTCTCTTCTTGGAGAACATGTTAGTATCATCATCAGCTCATATTCTGTCATTCAGATGGTCTGGAACACTCTTCACAACTAAATAAAACATGGAGCTCCTACAGATGTTTCACGAGATCCATATCTCTGCATAATCTGGAAATTAGAGAGGCAACCGACTGGAATTTATTAGTTAAATGGGAGAAAATGACAAAGGAAGGCCATCTAATGAACAAGGAGAAGAATGTATGCACATGTTAAATATTTTCCTCGCTGTAATAATCCCAATTGTTTCACTGTATTGCTGGAAAATATTGATCCATGGCTTGATAAATGAGCCGAGGTGGCGCAGTGGTTAGGGTGCAGTACTGCAGCTACTTCAGCTGACTGCTAGTTCAGCAGATCAGCGGCTCAAATCTCACTGGCTCAAGGTTGACTCAAACCTTCCATCCTTCCGAGGTGAGTAAAATGAGGACCCAGATTGTTGGGGGCAATATGCTATTTAGTCTACTGTCTTTGATGTAAGCCGCCCAGAGTCCTCGGAGAGTGGGCGGCATAGAAATATGAATAATAAATAAAATAAAAATAAAATAAATGAATTGCTTTTAAGGTGATACACACACACACACACAAACACAAATATGCACACTTGCTTCATAAGGCCTAAAGGACGTTCTGAGACAAAGGATTATATAGAGATATGCTTATGTCTTGCACATATGTATTTACAGACACTCATAATGGAGAACATTGCTAAATTTAATTTCTACTTCTAGAAATTGCTCAGCTACCAAAAGACTTTTTGGTAAATTCTCTTAATTGTTAATTTTCTTTGTTATGGAATGGGGAAATATCTGGGTATCCTGAATTAGGATAAGAGCACTCAAGATTTAGGTTGATTTTTCCAACAACTTGTTTGCTTGGGGGCAGGGAACATAGATGGAACCAACAGTTTAGCTCCTATTATCTGTTTGAAAGAGAGAGATATCTGCAAGCAATAGCAATAGTACTTAAACTTATATATCGCTTCACAATGCTTTACAGCCCTCTTTAAATGATTTACAGAGAGTTTACAATCTGGGTCCTCATTTTACTCACCTCGGAAGGATGGAAGGCTGAACCTTGAGCTGGTGAGAATCAAACTGCTTTGGCAGTTGGCAGAATTAGCCTGCAATACTGCATTCTAACCACTGTGCCACCTTTCACTCATGCTTCAACTGGAGAGTTAAAGAAGATACCATAAAATTGATTGGGAATGCCTATGGATTAGCTTTCCTGTTCACACTGGATCTGCAGTAGCAACCTTTGGCTAGTATTCAGTATGACTTCCCCTTAGAATTTGTGGAGGAAGAAGATGAAAAGAAGGGATGCAGAACAGGAAGTACATGCAATTAAATGTCTCATGCAAAAAGATAACATTATGTTCTCAAAAGTCATTATTTTCAAGAAGCCTGATGATGACGATACATGTGTCAGAGGACAAAATAATTAACATAAAAAAAGAAAAAAGAAACCTTGGGGATTTTAAGTCCACAGCTCTGTAGCATGTGGAAAGTGTAGAGCATCTGCATGTTACAAATAGAGGCAAGGATAAAGCTTTTGATTAATTAAACACAAAATTGTAAGGGAAAAATGTCAGACTAGAATTCTGTCTTGATAATGTGGCAAGATTCTGACTCATACGCTTTTTCTAATCATATGTTGCTTCTGTTTCATCAGCTTCTTCACTTCTCGTCAAAGTGAAATAAGACAAGAAAGGCATCCCTGACTCCTGATTGTGGGAATGGCCACAAGCATAGAGACAAAAATTGTCCCTGATTTGACATTATGTTGTAATAGGTGGATAGGGATAAAACCTTTTCACTTTCTCCTGACTGGCATCTCTGTGTATGGACTAGGCAAAAAATGCAAGATGGCAGCCATAATCATACAAGTGAAACTCCAACCATATTTTTATATGTGAGACATACAAAAAAGGCATTTATTATGCAGTTGCAGCTACCTTTTTTTTTTTTTTTACTTTGGGGACAATTCTTAGCAAGGTACTTCCATGTTTTCCTACCAATGAACTGAAAAAGATAGCCCATTCTCAAAGGCGAACAGATATCAAAGATGAAACCATCCATTTCTCCTTCTTTTTAGTAACATGGTATACCTCTTTCATAATTTAGGTGGCTTTGATAACTGCACACTTTGGTAATACAATTCATGAGGTAGAAGCCCCAGAATAAGCCCAGAAACTCTCAATTATAGTAGGTTGATGGTGGCCATCATGATACTCTTATATCCTTCAGATTGAGCAGGACAGCTTCACATGATGGACTCAGAGGTAGTTGCTACTTGTCTACCTCTGAGATCTAAAATATTTTACTAGAAAAGTACTCAAATCTTCTGCTCGAAATAAAATTCTCTATACCACCAGGCTTGAAATTTTAGCTCTGGATAGCTCGAACTATGCCGTCTACATTCTGACCTATGCTTAGCTCATAAGATTATTTACCAAAATGTTCTACCTGTAAATGAGTACTTTAATTTCAACCAAAATTACACAAGGGCTAACAATAGATTCAAACTCAATATAATTCACTCTATTCTTGATTGTAGGAAATATGACTTCTGCAATAGACTAGTAAATGTCTGGAACACTCTAAGTGATCCTGTTGTTAGTCTCTCTAATCCCCATACCTTTTACCTTAAACTGTCTACTGTGGACCTTTCATGTTTCTTAAGAGGTCCCTAAGGGGGCTTGCATAAGTGTACCTGCATGCCTACCATCCCTGTCTTACTGTCCCCATTTATATGTAATCATTCTATGTGTTTATGGCTATGTTTTGCCTATTTATATCCTTCTATTTGTGCCAATTTTTTTCATGTGTCCATGTCTATGTCTATAATGATACTTATTTCCTTGTACTTGTTGATAAATAAATAAATAAATAAATAAATAAATAAATAAATAAATAAATAAATAATATGACAAGTTGATCAGGGGTTCGTTCTACTTACCTTTACTACCAGTTCGCAATGGGAGCGCATGCCCGCTTGCTTCGCTCGCGTGTATGCGTACTTCTTTGCATGCACAGATCGTCCATTATGATGTCCGGGGTGGATCTTTTACTACCAGTTTGCAAGAACAGAACAGAACCTGGAACAATCCACCACTGAAATTGATCAATTGAAGAGACCATGAAAGTCTTCTAGTCCAATCCTTTGCTCAGGCAAGGAAACCATATACCATTTCAGACAAATAATTGTCCAATCTCTTCTTTAAAACCTTCATTGTTGGAGCATCTACATCTTCTGGAGGCAAGATGGTCCATTGATTATTTGTTCTAACTGTCCGGAAATTTCTCCCTAGTTCTAGGTTGGCTCTCTCCTTGATTAGTTCAAATCCATTGCTCCTTGTCCTGCTTTCAGGTGCTTTGAGAATAGGTTGACTCCTCTTCTTTATGACAGTCCCTTAGATATTGGAACATTGCTGTCATGTCTCCTCTAGTTCTTCTTTTCATAAGACTAGACGTATCCAGTTCCTGCAACTATTCTTCATGTTTTAGTCTCCAGTCCCCTAATCATCTTTATTGCTCTTCTCTGGACTCTTTCTAGAGTCTCAACATTTTTTTTTTTTATGTTATGGTGAAAATTGGATGCAGCATTCCAATTATGGTCACCACCATATATATTTTTTAAAAATCATTCAATGTAGAGGTTTTTTAAGAAAATAAATGCCTTACAATATTCATAGAGACTCCTAAAGCTTTGACAATGGGAAGAAGAATGGGTGAAATGTTTCATTGTGAATGACAATATGCCATCAATACAATAATCAGGGTCAGTCCAATAGTCATGAGGAAACCATCTGTGGAAGCAGAGAGGCATGGGAAGGAGGAACAAAGAGGTAAATCATGTGAATTCCTTCCTGAAGAATTTCCACTAAAATAAGCTGCATTGCAAAAGAAAGAAATGGGGCTTGGTGGACATAAAACTTCAGGGGAGGAAATCGTTTGCCATCTGGAAAACAAACAACAGCACAAAGCCAATACACTAATCGAAAACATACAAAAATCTCTGTTTTTTCCTTTAGTGGCTGAGCTAAGTAATGAACAGCTGTGAGAAATTGCCACTGGTTTTTGTTTTGTTTTGCTTTGTTTTTTAGGAAGTAGATTCTTATTTTGGGTGGAGAAGGGACGCCCACAGCTTTGAGTCACATGAAGATCTGAAGGAGTTCCCTTCTGAAGTTGTTCCATCTTACAGTTTTCTTGGGAAAATTCTTTTTTTTTTTTTTTGAACTGAAGTGGGTGAACTATAGTCCTTGGAACCCATGTGACTTTCAATGTCAAAATCTTCCTTTAAGAAAACTGGTTCACACCTAGGTCCTATTGCGAAAACTCCTTTGTCCTTTTCCCCTTATTGAACCTGAAAGTAGAATGTCTTTCAAAGAAGAGAAGCCTCTTTTGGGCAGGGAAAGAAAATCTATTGAGAAATCACAAAGCTGCTTTTAAAAAAATGTCAGTTTAAAACTTTCCCCCATGAATCTGTGATGTAGTACAGAATAAGGAAGGGATGAGGGTGTGTAAGCGTTTGTGTGAATGTGTGAATGACAGAGGGAGAAAATGATAGAAAGGCAAAAAGATCTGATTCACACACCAATGATGTGTTTCCCCCCCCACCCCAACAGAAAAGAAAAAAACATTTCAGCTGTGAACTTTAAGGTCAATAATGATGGAAGGAAACTTTTTGCCTTAAAGCACCCTGTTGCTTTATTTTTGCAGGCATTTCCTGACCTCCCAAAGAAAAACATCTCTCAGAGACATTTCTACTCATGATATAGTTACATAGCAGCCTTTGGGAAGACTTTGGATCATCCTTCTGTTATGACACAATACAAATTCCTTACTTCTTTCCCACACTCAGATGAAAGAACAGGGGCTGAATATTGCCTCCTCTCCTGCCCCCCCCCATGTGAAATAATTGTTTTGTAAAGAGTCACCCACTACTCTTAAAATGTTCTTTGGCTATCATAAATGACACTTCTTCAACATTGTTCACAAGATAATGGAATGTCCAGGATGAGAGGCTGCTTAGAGAAGTCACTCATATTGGTCAACCCTGTGAGGGAAGGAGGAGGAGGAGGAGGAGGAGGAGGAGGACATTATTTGACTCTGCAAATCATTTTATGAGAAAGAGGTTCAGAATTCCAGGTTTAGAATTCCCGGCCCTCTCCCAGATACCTGGATATAGCCAACAAAATGAATCAAGGTTAGAAGTTCTATCTTCTCTGGTAGATTCTCTAGATTGCCACTGCTTTCTCCTCCTCCTTTTAAAGGCCCCATACCACCAAAGGTACCCTGCTTTTTCAGGTGTGGTGCTTCATACCTGTTTCTGCATTCCTAAGAGTGCAAGAAAAAAAAACACTTAGTCTAGATGGGCCTCAAGACAGAATTAAAGAGGGCACCATTTTGTTCTTTAGATCAGACAATAAAATAGACTCTGTTAGACATACTATTTATAATCATTAAGTTATACAAATTTTGACTCTGCTTGTAACTAAAATAAATTGTTGAAGTGCTCCACTTATATTTTTGTATTTGGAAACATGCATGAAATGCAATTTCATTTCAGTCTCAAATTGAGCAATGGGATGACGAAAATGCAGGAGAAAGTTCTGTCATGATATTGTTATTATTATGGTTAATGACATAGTCAGCCAGATGTTTAAACTGGCTTGGCATTTTTATCCATCTATCTAGTCCTTCCCAAGGAACTGGGATAGAGAGATATTGTTCTTTAATGTACAAATGTAAGCTGTTTACAGTATATCTGTCTTTTGCAATTGATTGGTGGTGATTTTTGTCAATGCCAATGATGTTCAAATGGTGCTCCACTTGTTTTGGGATAGGAAGGTGCCTATCACTATTGGTATTATATTTTCTTTCTTTTGCCCCAGATGTTCTATTTGCAGGACTTTCTATCTTTTGATTTTTCCAATTCCTCCTCCTCCTTCTCCTCCCCTCTCCCCTCCTCCTCCTCCTCCTCTCTACTAAGCAGGTTTTCCATCATCATGTCAAAGAGGAAGAGAAAAACAGGAAATTACTAATCATTTTCCTGTATTTCAATCCCAAGTGGGGATTCCTAGTAGATGATTACCTTTATATAGTCTGTAAATGTAAAAAGAGAGAGGGGGTGGAGAGGGAGGGAAAGGGAAGGAGAAAGAGAGAGAGGGAGAGGGAGAGAGAGAGAGGGAAGGAGGGGGAGAGAGAGGGAGAGGGAGGGAGAGAGAGAGGGAGGGAGGGTGGATTCCATGCTGAGAAAAGTAGAGAAGATGTAACTGTATATCTGTGTATATAACTAAGAGTGAGGGTGAGCTACCATTTGTGATGGAGAATAATATCTCTAGGAATAACATTTCTCAGCAAATCAAACAGAATATGGAACATACTCCTATGAAAATTCCTGAATTAAAATAATACCTTTTTTAAAGACAGGGTATCAACCACAAAAGATGTGAAAAAGACAGGCTGCCCTGTGAAATGTTAAATAATAGATCAAACAGATAAACTATTTTTTTTAAAAAAAAGCAACAAAGAAGCATTAACTTACTAAGACATTTTTGAGTGATTAAAATAGAAGTAGTCCTCAATTTACGACCACAGTTGAACCCCAAATATCTTTTGATAAGCAAAACAGTGGTTAAGTGGTTAAGCCGGGCTGGCTTGATCCCATCCTTTCAGTTTTAATTTGGAATTGGTTTTAACTGGGTTGTTTTAAATTGTGGGCTGAAATTATTTAATGTCTTTTAAACTGTTTTTTAAATTTTATATGTTATGTTTTATCTGGGCTGTTCACCGCCCTGAGTCCTGTTGGAGAAGGGCAGTATAAAAATAAAATAAAATAAAATAAAATAAAATAAATAAATAAATAAATAAAATAATAATAAATGAGTTTTACCCAATTTTATGACCTTTCTTGCCACAGTTGTTGAGTGAATTACTGCACTTGTTAGGTGAATCTGGATTCCCCACTGAATTTGCTTGTCAGAAGGTTGCAAAAGATGATTACATGACCCCAGGACACTGCAACCGTCATAAGTATGAGTCAGTTGCCAAGCATCTGAATTTTGATCACATGACCATGGGGATGTGGCAAAGTCGTAAGTGTGAAAGATGGTCATAGGTCACTTTTTACTGTACCGTTGTAACTTTGAATGGTCACTAAACAAACTGTTGCAAGTCGAGGACTAACTATATAGATTTGGATCTAGAAATGCAGGACATATCAGGTTTAGAAACTTGGCACTCAGCATGGATCATTCTGACTTTCTTTATCCTGCAGCCTAAAGAAAGTTCAGGAAGATTGATCTCAACTGCTATGGTCCTGACTCGGACCATAGGGAAAATGGAGTCCCATTTTCTAAGCCTCATAGTTCCCCTCCCTTCAAAATTGCATCATTCCAATTCTTATGGGTCTAGTCCAGTGTTTTTCAAATTGGGCCACTTTAAGACATGTGAATTTCAACTTTCAGAATTCCCCAGCCATGTTTAGCAATAGCAATATCACTTAGACTTATATACCACTTTACAGTGCTTTGCAGCCTAAGTGGTTTACAGAGTCACCCTATTGCCTCCAACAAGTTGGGTCCTCATTTTACTGATCTCAGAAGGATGGAAGGCTGAGTCAACCTTGAGCCTGGTGAGATTTGAACTGCCAAATTGCAGGTAGCCGGCAGTCAGCAGAATTAGCCTGCAGTACTGCACTCTAATCACTGCACGACTGTGTTTTCTAGTCATCTCAGAATTCTGGGACTTGAAGTCCACAAGTCTTAAAGTGGCCAAATTTGAAAAACACCAATTTAACCAGTTTGATCAGTGTTCAGGTTACTAGAACTACAATCCAGTTCTTTATAGAGCAGTAGATTCCTCTACAATTGAAGAATCCTGATACCCAGCCAATGATGTTCATTCCTCAGCTTGCTTCCATCTACAAGGATTCCTTTCTAAATCCTCTGATTAACAAATATGCCAACACATTCTCCTGCTCTTCAAAAGGAAGCCAACGTAGCCAGCCGATCTAAAAATGATTCTAGAACTCACTGTTCTTTTCTCATCAAGAATTTGGAACATTGTTTAACCAGATTATTTGGGGCCATGGTATTCTTTCTTGGAAGAACTATTCCAGCTGCTATTTCTTTCTCTTGTTGGTATTGCTGCTAGAAATAGAGTTCTGGGACAGCCCTTCCTCCTACACGCCACATGTTTTACAGTAAAAGATGACTCTAATCTCAACAACGCTGCCAATCAGGTAACCTAAACTGAAGGCTACAGTCAGACAAGGTCACTGTGTATTTTGAGCCCTGCAAGTCACTCTGAGTTGACTTGAATAATGCTACCTAGTCATTTATTGCCGGTAACTCATCAGCAGGTTTGAGGATTTGGATTATTCCGGTAATATGGTTCCTGCCTTGTATGTCTGGCTCCAATTTCTTTTAACCTCCAGAATGGCAGGAGTTGTAATTCCAAATTCCTGGAGCCCTCAAATGCTTCTGTGGGAAGGAGTGCACTCAAGATAATGACTGCAGCTATGTATTCGATACACCATCTCTGTTTGGTTGGGCATCACAATAGTTGGAAGGTACCAAAGTGATTTTTTTAAGCCTCTTGCAGATGTCACTGAGTCAAGTTCACCAGGTTGCTTACTTCTTAATTAGGGTTAAATCTGGTTTAATCACCTTAATGCAAAAGGGTGCATGTGAGTGATACATGTAACAAGATCCAGGCACAGTTCCTAATGTTCCCATATAGGCAAAGCTAAGTTGAAATTCCCCAAAACACATAAGAAAGCATCATTTTCTCAGTTACATAAAAATGCCATTGAAAGGGTTGTTGTTTTTTCAGAATATTCTCTTTTTCTTTTTTTAATGTGGTCTATATTTCCTCTTCCTTCAAATATAGTATCCCAGAACGAAGACAGGTTTATGGCATTTTGGAGGATGCAAATGGCTGATTTCTCCAAATGATCCATTTCTTATGTCCTCAACCCCCAACATTCTTGGAATTGTGGGGGTGGGGGAGGAATGAAATAATTTTATGTTTGCTGATGGTTATCACCATCCTTAAGTAAGTTTTGTATACCTTCCATCTAAATAATTTGCAATTTGCATCCTGCAATTTTGATAGACAAGTTGAAGTTCTTAAGTTTATTAAATGATCGTTTGCATGTAACTGAAAGTTAATTTTGAAATTTCGAAAGACATTTTTGAAGAGTCTTTACATTGTAAAATTGAGAAGATGGAGCAGTATGTTTAATATGGAGTAGATTTAATAATAGACACTAGAAGTTCCCTTGGAGAAGGAATCAGACAGGTTACATAGTGTGTCATTGATGCAATGAACATAAATTTGGGCAAATTCTTAGAAACAGAGGAGGATGGATGGCTTAATGTGCTATGATCCATGGAGTTGTGAAGAGTTGGACACAACTTAGCAACTGAACAACAAGATTTAATAGTTGAATTAATTCTAATATGTGTATTAAAATGGATCCTTTTATTCTAGTTCACTCTAATCAGAACTACATATTCATTTTTATTATGTAATCATTGATGTGGTTTTTTCCCCCTATTTTGGTTATTATATTTCACATACATCCCCAAAAAGTTTACAGAACCATAGGTCTATTGCCTCACTGCCAACCACTCACTTTGTACTCAAGTCCCTTCCTGTCCTTTGTGACTGGATAAGAATTGTTGCAGACACCCCCAGGAGCAACAGGTAAATTAGATTTTTAATTGGCCCACAGCTCTGTCACTTGTCAGCCACTTTGAGAATAATTTAAGTGAAAAGTTGCATAGACACGATTGGAATAGTAATAGTGGGTATCAGATTGAGAAATAATGTAAGATTACAAGAATAGAGGCCAACCAAGAATACAGGCCTAATTAGAGCTTTGTATGAATGCTGCCTGCCTAGCAATTAGATGGACCTAAAGAAGTTTGGTGAGATTTCTCTATGAATGATGTTGCAGCATTTTATCTAGTTTGCTGAAAGTTCTTTTGGGGACATGAGTGTTTGTTTCTTTGTTTAATTTACTTTCTTCTAAACTAGAAGAAACTAAACCTCTGGAATATATTGATGTATTCTTTGCTCCTATTTTGTCTAAATTTCAGTTTATATATTCCAGCACACAGTTTCTTTAAAATTAATTATAACTTTTATTTCAAACTCACTGTATGTACAATTACAGAGAGGAATTCTAGAATAGGATTTGGACATGGTGATGGGTTGGATGGGAGCTAATAGTCTCTCATATAAGTTATCCCAGGCAGAAATGTTCTTGTTTAATAGGAAATCTGATGCTGACTTTATTTTGTACAGGTAACATTTCCTTTGAAAAATCAGCATTCCAAACCTAGACTTGGATATGGATGTGAATTTGCTTTAGATAACTAGGAATATGCTTGCCCAATTTGGGTTGGTTTTGGAGAAGATTCATTCTATTACGTACCATTATTGGGGCCTTGGGGTTCATTTAGATTACTTTGATTTACTCTGTGCTTGGTTGTCTTTAAAAAATGTTCAAACAGCAGTTAGCAGAAAGCTGCTGGCTATTAGTAGAATGTTGATAGTCAGAACTTTTTTTAAAAAAAAAAAATTGCACTGAATTTGAGAGACCCATGTAGTAATAGTCACCAGCAATCAGTGATAGTAATTTGGAGCATTCAGATCCCTGGAGACTGGAGAACAAGAATCAATTGGATTTCTACAACGATCTTTATTACTAGCAGAGTCATGTAACAGAATCTTGAAATCCTGCCAAAGCAATTCTCCAGATCGGTTTATACCTAATGTAATTAATACAGAGTTGATTTTCTGATTCTTTCTCATGCTCCCTTCTCACTTGCACTGTAATGCAGTGTAATGCTGTTCTGTAATGGTCCTCCTCCTCCGAGTCTGCTGGGCAGTCCATCACAATTATATATGGCTGTATCTCCAGAACTAAAGACAGTGTGTTTTACATAAATATAGGCTGATAGGAAAGAATGAATAATGGAAGAAGACTTTTGCCCTTCTGCTCTGTTGTGAACTTCCTCCTTAAATTATTATTCTCTGACCCCATTCTCTTCAAGTTCCAAAATTGAAATTCCCAAATTTTTTATTTTTATTTATTTATCTATTTATTAAAAATAAATGCCACCTGTTTCATTGTCCAGGGTGAACCAAAGGCCAGAAGGCTGGAAACAGATCTCACTTTCAGAGGTAAGATGTTCCAGAGGGCAGGCCCAGGGCAGAAAAGGTTGTTCCCCTTGATCCCCCTGGCTGAAATTCCTAAGGATGACAGATTCAAAAGAAGGCCTCTTCTGTGAGACAAGTGCGGTGGACCAATCCCACTGGAACAAATCCTCAGATAAACCTGGTTCTATGCCATGGAGGCTTTAAAATTGATAACTAATACCTGGAATTGGACCCCAAGGCAAACAATGTAGGTTACATAATAGTGGTTACACACACCATACAAGATTGCATCTATAGAAACTGTGGAATGTAGAGAATGTAGAGAAAAGTAAAGCCTTACTTAGGCAAGAAAGACCAAAAGTACACATATAGACTAGGTGAAACAAGGCTTAATAGCAGTAACCTTGAGAGGGATTTTGAAGTCTTAGTGGACAACCAATTAAATATGAGCCAACAGTGTGTAGCTACAGCCAAAAAAGCCAATTCAATCCTAAATTGCATTAACAGAGGGATACAATCAAGATTAAGGGATGTTTTCCTATCACTCTATAAAGCCTTAGTAAGACCACACCTAGAGTACTACATCCAGTTTTGGTCACTACACTATAAAGATGATGTTGAGACTCTAGAAAGAGTGCAGAGAAGAGCAACCAAGATGATGACGGGACTGGAGGCTAAACCGTATGATGAACAGTTGCAGGAACTGGGCAAAGCTAGTTTAGTGACAAGAAGGACCAGGGGAAACATGATAGAAGTGTTCCAATATTTGAGGGGTTGTCACAGAGAGAAGGGGGTCAAGCTATTTTACAAAGCACCTGAAAGCCAGACAAAGAATAATGGATGGAAATTGATCAAGGAGAGATTCAACCTGGAAGTAAGGAGAAATTTTCTGACAGTAAGAGCAATCAACCAATGGAACAGCTTGCCTTCAGAAGATGTGGGAGCTTCATCACTAGAAGTTTTCAAGAAGAGACTGAACTGCCATTTGTCAGAAATGGTGTAGGGGCTCCTGCTTGGGCAGAGATTTGAACTAGAAGACCTACAAGATCCCTTCCAACTCTGTTAACGTTAAATCTGAATGATAATCAAGATTAGTGCTGGATGTTAAAACACATCCTAATCATTTCATAGTCCCTTTACAAATCTCCTTTTCTGAAGTTCCCTAAAAGCAGTGAACATTGGAAAGCAGAGATGTCTCAAAGAATACATCCATCTATTCCAGAGGTTACAAATAAAGAAGCAATGTTGCAGATGGTAAATCTTCAAATCAGTTGTACCATAATCACCAGCAGACAGCATTTCCAGTTTACGATCAGCAGGCAGTGTTTCAAAACTGACTTCTAAAGTCATGCTGCTAAGAAGAGGGCTCTTTAGAAAAACATTGTGCACTTTGGATTGAGATCAGTAGAAGAATGTGCAGACAACAGCCTCCCACAGAGAGCTTTAGATTCATGGGGAATTGTTGAGACTTTGACAGCTTGAACTTTTATTGCCAACCTAATCATAGGCCCTGGCTTGAAAATGGCAAGTTTCCTAAAGCCTTTCTCTCATTTATTTCAAGTTCCATTTAACAAAACCTAGAAAGGGATTTTATTCATGGAATATTAAGGATGCAATCTAGGATTTCGGGGGGGGGGGGAGATGACAAATATTTACCTCCAGAAAATCTGGTATAAGAGTGAAATGGAAACCTATCTTTACTTGAAACTAATGTGGCATTGCTTGCTTCCAATTTCTGAAAAGTCTACCCCATTCTCATAGAAAAAAATATGTCTGTCCAAGGAACTTCAGAATTATTTTCCAATTTATCATTATTGTTTTGCATTTAATTTATTGACAGATGTAGCAATATGTTCTACTTCTATGTTACTTGGCTCTCTTTTGAATCTTCCCAACTGTCTGAACCTGTTTATACTTCCCAATGATTTTTTTTTTTTAATGGAACTTATCTGAAATAAGGAAAGTTAATGAGGGTTTAGGACAGTGAAGTGAAAACTGCACAGTGAAAGAAGGACCTTTACACTTATACCTTTGTTATAAGCCATGATTCAGAGACAGACTCTGACCTAGAATGGGATAATGCTTCAGAATTATCCATTTAGAAATCTTAAGCCAGGATTCAGTTTAGGCTGATCAGACTCAGGCATCTGCTATGACATCAACATATGAAGAACAATTGCTGGAATTGGGTATGTCTAGTTTAATGAAAAGAAGGACTAGGGGTGACATGATAGCAGTGTTCTATTATTATTATTATTATTATTATTATTATTATTATTATTATTATTATTATTATTATTATTATTATTATTATTATTAATTCAATGTGTATGCCGCCTCTCTCCGAAGACTCAGGGCGGCTCAGGGGTTGCCACAAAGAAGAGGGAGTCAAATTATTCTCCAAAGCACCTGAGGGTAGAACAAGAAACAATGGGTGGAAACTAATCAAGGAGAGAAACAACTTAGAACTAAGGAGAAATTTCCTGACAGAACAATTAATAAGTGGAACAACTTGCCTGCAGAAGTTGTGAATGCTCCAACACTGGAAATTTTTAACATGATGTTGGATAACTATTTGTCTGAAGTGGTGTAGGGTTTCCTGCCTGGGCAGGGGGTTGGACTAGAAGACCTCCAAGGTCCCTTCCAACTGTGTTATTCTAAATGATGAGCAACAACTCCCAAGTCTAGATGCAGATAGAAGCAAACTGAGAACTGTTCTTCAGTGTGGTTTCTGGAGAAACAAAAGGCCAGGCATGAATAATTGCAGCCAACTGGCTGCAGACAAATTTAGTTTGCTCAGGTGCTTACAGTCCTTGTTGGAGACAACCATTCAGCTGTCCAGCTCTTGAATCATGTTCTTACTCCTTGTTTGTGTTTCTTGACCCTTGGAACAACTGACTTCCCAATTTGGTATCTCATGACTCTTGGAAATATTTTGGGCTATGCTATTGCTTATTGGGCTGTATTGGTTTCCTTTCAGGCAAGCATTCTTTATGAGCTGTTATTTGCCTAAGCTGCCTAAATTTGCCAAATAAATATTCCTGCTGTGTGCATGTGGGTCAGCAACCATGAAATACAACACTCTTTGTTAACTCAGATATTACCAAAATACTCTTCTAATCATTATGATGTCATCAAATTCTTTTCTCCCAGGAGAAGTAGGTTCAATTAGAGGAGTACAGAGAGTCTTGAAAAAGATACATGACATTATTAAAGGAGGAAAAATAATGACAGAAAATGATGCTTCTTAAATCCAATAAGGAAGGTGAGATAGCTAAATGATGGAGGTTAGTGTTAATGTTCAGGTCTCAAAAAGAAGAAGAAAAATTGAAGCAACTGTAACACATTTGATCAACTCTTTTGAGTCACACATACATGTGTTCATTATCAGATAAAGACCTATCATTCTCTACCTGCTTCTGAACTTCTTGATTTGGGCCCATATTGTGATGTTAGGAACTGTTTTTCAGGACATCTGCAGAATAACACTTTTCCCGTGCTTCTTTTTTCACTGATGGAAAGTGAATTCACCCTACAAGAGCACTATCAGTGAAGCTATAATTATTTGCAACTCTCCATCAGATGACCAGTTTTTCTCCTACTTATCCCATTCTGTTTAAAAGTCATCTAATTTCTGGAAATACCCATTAATATCCCATCTCTCCAGGTCATGAAATATAATTAGAAATTCTAACCCATTATGGAACTCATCAGAAGCCCAGGTCAAAGGACAGTAGTCAATGCATTATATGGCACACACACAATGTATACTAGTCAGTGTACATGCGCGCACACACACACACACACACACACACACACAGAGAGAGAGAGAGAGAGAGAGAGAGAGAGAGAGAGGGAGAGAGAGAGAGACAGAGTAAAACACCCAAGGGACTGAACAAAAGTAGTCAACATATGGAGTTGATCAACATATAGAACTGTACTGATGTAAAAGATCAATATAACTTTTATTGTCATTTCTTTTCCCGTGAACACTCTGGCACCCATTAAAAAGGAAATTCTGTTGTCAGCTCTCAAAAGTGTACACATACGTAATATAACACAATATATAGATATGTATATACCTACACCCTGAGGGACATGGTGGCTTAGCTTGGTGGCTAAGATGCTGAGCTTGTTGATCGAAAGGTCAGCAGTTCAGCGGTTCGAATCCCTAGTGCCACGTAATGGGGTGAGCTCCCGTTACTTGTCCCAGCTTCTGCCAATCTAGCAGTTCAAAAGCACATAAAAAATGCAAGTAGAAAAATAAGGTTTGGTGGGAAGGTAGCAGCATTCCGTGTGCCTTTGGCATTTAGTCATGCCAGCCACATGACCATGGAGACATCTTCGGACAGTGCTGGCTCTTCAGCTTTGAAATGGAGATGAGCACTGCCCCCTAGAATCAGGAACAACTAGCACATATGTGGGAGGAGAATCTTTACCTTTACCTTATACCTACATCCTAACATATAAATATGTACACAATTTAATTGTACTACTTTTATTCAAGAATGACATACAGAAACACACTGCCAACCCTGAAGATTACATACATGTAGCCATATTTTATTTTAGCCTTTGTCTATTTCTTCTTAGTTTTTTTGATTTGCAAGAAAAGAAACTTAATGGTATTTCAGGCTCACCACTCTCTAACTGTTGAAAGTGGGGCTATTAGATAAAGGGGGAATGTTATGTCTAAGTGGCATTCTTTTCCCATGGATGCCTTGGACTTTATTTCATGGAACATGTTACTTGGAAGCTTGACACACACATAGGAAGCTTGACACACACAGGAAAATATTGCATCATACATGCATGCATGTGTGTGTGCGTGCGTGTGTGTGAGAAGATTTTTTTTGTAAACAGTTTTTATTAGTTTATAATATAGCATACAGAGAAAATACAAAAGTAAATAGTACAAAAAATAGGGAAGAGAAAAGGAAAGGGAAAAGTGAGAGAAAGAAAAGGGGAAAAAGAAAAAAAAAAGACATTGACTTCCGACACCCTCTGGTGCAGTAGAATAAGACATTAACATCAAACCTCCACTGTTAACTTTTACATAACAGTATAAACTAGCCATTTCTATAACAATAAATCTATCTAATCATTAAAACCCAAAATCAAAGTTTCATTTTTTTCCCACCTCAAGCACAAAGTCCAGAAGTGGCTTCCAAGTAGTGTATGTTTGTGTGTGTTAAGTTATCTGCCTCGGTGACGTCAGGCATTTGTGATCTTATTACCTGAATTATTTAATTAAATGATTCATTCATTAGCACTGTCTCCAATCACTTCCAGGCACATGAAGTGTCTGTATGGCAAATAGTTGCTAGTTAATACCTGAACTGAACACAAATTGAAATGGCAGTGCACCTGAGAAAGATTACTTCTAGATGGAAAAAAAAATCCACTACTCCATCAACTCTGTTGTCAGAATCTGTTGTTAGCAATTTTTGGTCTGTCATTTTTATTGTTGAGGCTAAATATACCATATTTTTTGGAGTATAAGATGCACCTTTTTCCCCCCTAAAAGGGGGTGAAAATTTAGGTGCGTCTTATACACCGAATGTAGCCCCGCCCACGCACTGGCCCCCATCCTTTGGCCTCTGCCTCGCAGCAGTTACCTCCTTGCAAGCAAACAGCAAGAAAAAACAGCTCCTTTCAGCTTCAGCACAAGTTAGCACAAGTTGATTGGATCGGCCTCCCGACTCTCAGCTTATTTGCTCTCAGCTGTTTTGTGCAGGGCTCTGCTGCTTGCTGCAAAGAGGTAAATTGCTGGAGCAGATTTTTTTTCCCTTGTACTAATCAAGCTATGCTGAAAATGAAAGTAAAGCAGGCTGTTTGCTGTTTGCTGCAACAGGGCAAAATTGCTGGGAGGTAGAGGGAGATTTCTTTTTTTTCTTTTCCTCACCAAAAAAGATAGGTGTGTTTTATACTCCGGTGCATCTTATACTCCGAAAAATACGGTAACTATGCAAGATGATACATACTTACAATTGAACAATGAACATAACACAAGAAAACAGGAGGATGAGGAGCAGGGAGAGAGAGGGAGGGAGGGAGGGAGAGGGAGAGGGAGAACCAAATCTTTGTCTATAGTGATACCTAGGTCTTTGACTGCTTCAAAAGTCAGTGAATTTGGTACTTGACATATTTTCATGTGAAAATGTTGTCCCTGTACTCATAGTTTCTTTGGTATTTGGCATGCTGTAAAAGAAAGATGGTGACAGCCGCAGGAAATGGACAGAAATTCAGCCATGCTGGGAAGGTCACTGACATAGGAAAAAGTGTAAACAGAAAGTTTTTCCCAGCCAAAACAAAAGATCACATGGTAAGTCACTGGGTTTGTTCGGCACTCATAGGTTTTGGTATCCATCATGCCTCCCAGAGCCAATTAACTTTGACTACCGAGGTATCATTGTATCAGGGGTGGGTTCTACTTACCTTTACTACCGGTTCACAATGGGACCATGCACGCAACCCACCACTGCATTGTATTTGCGGTTTTTTAGATTAGTTGGATTGCACTTGCTATCCTCCCAACCAATATGGTTTCCTTACGTTTCTATTTCCTTTATTTATATTCTCTGTCTCATGCCTTCATTATTCATTCCTTACCATCCCAGGAATGAATAATGAAGGTATGAGACAGAGAATATAAATTGTTTGATGCCATTCAATGGGAATGTATGTTCTGGCCCGATCATTCCTTTTTGCTTATCCTTGTTATCTTCGTGTGCAAAATCCTTCTGTAAAGTCCTTGGTTCTCTTCTGTTAAAATCTTGTGAACTGAACATCCACCCAGAAGGGAATATAATGATTTAAAATAGTTTCCAAAAGGAACAATATTGGAAAGAAAACCAAGCATAAGCAATCAGCCTCCAATTATCTACATCTACAAACTTCATAAATAACACACCAACAAATCAACTGAGAGAAAAATGCAGGATGGTTATAGACAACCAGGGATAGACTTCTTGCCTTAAAAATGGAAGAATCGCTGGGACTTATATTCTGGGTTTCCATAGAGCGAGCTTCAGATTGACAAGCAGCAAATCTGGGCTGTGTGGTAAAAAATATGTTCATGCTGGACATGTCTGAAACCACCGTTTTTTCCTCTTGAAGGATAAATCAAAGTAACTGATGCAGAAGAAATGCAATTATCATGAACGATAAGATGTTTGACAAATGGACTGAGGTGAGCAAAGGCAATGAGAATGCAGACTTGGTCACCAACGTATCTGCTTTCATTTCCTGTTTTTTGAGACCTGGGTAACCGCTGAACCATTTGATATACTATGGGTGTTATGGTGTCTATAAGACACCAGGGGTGGGGGGGCTGTGGAAGAATCTGATTTCAGCTAGACATGAGCAAATGTTGTGATATATTATAAAGTGCAAGAACTCATAATGAGGACACTGTTAAGAAAAGTAAAACTAACAATATGATAATCACTCTATTTATATATGCTGTAACTCCACTAGGAGGGAGGGAGGGAGGGAAGGATGGATGGAAGGAAGGAAGGAAGGAAGGAAGGAAGGAAGGAAGGAAGGAAGGAAGGCACTGTTATAAGTTTATATAGTCCTTTTCTATTTAATTATTATTTTACAATAAAGACCACATTTACATCATACTATAAAGTCAAAGCCTTTATTGTCATTGTACATCATGTATACAGTGAAATTGATTCTATAATATGTAGTCTTCCATTTTAATGTTGAAATTGTAAATGGATTGCTTTAATTGAATTTTATCGATTATTTCTGGGAATAAGTTTGAGTGGGCTTTGCTCCAAAAGATGAGATGTCAGTTCTGGAAATCCAATAAATATTAATAAACAACTCAGCATTCATAAGAAAAAATATCCAAGGAAAAGGAAATAGAAGTGGGTAAAAAAAAAAACCAGAGAAAATACCTCCCTCCCTTCCCACTTTTCCAAACAGTTCTTCTCGCTACTGAAAATGCTTTCCTTTGAAACTGCATTCCTGGTTTGTTTTTTAAAATAATGTTATATTTTTGCACACCTCTGCATGAGAAGCACAGCTAGATCTTCAATTCCTGTGGTTAAATGTACTAATAATGAGGCATCGTTGTAAGATTCTTTATAATCAGATTCTTCTAAGAATCATGGAAAGAATGAGAAAGATAAGAAGCACATGGGGAAAGGATGAACTGGTTGAACTCATGTGCCCTTATGAGGGACCCGCCCCCACCATATATTCCTTTGTTATAGAACCACTTTTCAAGAGCTTCTGATTCATTCAGGAAGCCACAATGGGGTTACACCTAATTTGCCCACAACTTCTATGAAATAAATGTTCATTAATGGCCGCTGAAAAAGAGGTGGAGGCTGCAGGCTTCTTGTGCCAAAAACTACAGGCCAAAAAAGAGGCCTGAAGTCCCATTGTTACCATCACTGCTGTGTTCTTCGCACCGGCTGTGCAAGTGCACCCCATTGCCTGCTGGGGCTGCTCGCAGCCAGACCCAGCCAGGAGAATAGCCTCGGAGGGATAATGTCGCAGTGGAGCTGCTCAGAAGGCAGCCGCCACAGTCTGTCCCTTTAAGGTACTTCAATGTGGGGGAGGGGGGTGGGGACCATAAAGGAACAGGCCACAGGAGTTGCCTTCCAAGAAGCTCTGCTGCAAAGGGAGGCAGAAAAGTTTGGCCAAGTCTTCCCCTCCTTCTCAGGCATATACCCAAAGCACGCACACATCTCAAGGCTCCAGAACTTTCTGTGAGGAGAAGTGTGTGGGCAAGTCCCTCTGGCGCCATGAGATGTGTGCCAGTTTGCTCTGTATGAGGCCGAGAAGAAGGAAAGAAGCAGCCAGGTTGAGTGCTGCCGCAGAGAGAAGCAGCCAGGTTGAATGCTAGAAGACTAGGCTGAACTTTTCTGCCTGTTCTGTGGGCATGGCTTGGTGCGTTCATGTGACTGAGTAGGCATGGCCAACTTGATGTCATTCACAGCAAGGTGCCACCCCATCTTGCCGTGAGTGACATCGAATTGGCCATGCTCACTGAGTCACATGACCCCCACTAAGCCACTGCCACAGAACCGGTAGTAAAACAATTTGAATCCCACCACTGATTTGTCCCTATATATGGAAGATATTCCATATCTATTATAATAATATCAAAAAGACCCTGCTCTAGTGGCTTTTCTAAAATAAAGTCTATTAGCAAAGAACAAGAGGCCAAATCTCCTTCAGGCTTTCAGTCAGCATCATTTTTGCTTCCACCATCTGTGAAAGAGGCAGGATGAACTTAATCTAATACAGAACTTCAGGTATTATGAAATAGACTTTGGATGAATAGTCAACAGTGTTTGAGAGAAATAAAAACAGAAGGAAGTTTTACCACTTGATACAAAGCAAATATCAACAAAGGCCCTTAATCATTCCTGTGAAGAAGTTCCTTAAAAATCTGTTTCTCCTCAGTAAGCATCTGGATCCCACAGTGAAGTTCTGACTCATTCTCATATGATTTCATTCCAGTAATAACAGACCTTAACAGCACTTTCCCATCAGTTCTTTAGAGCCACAACAATGCCCTTAAGAACAAGTGAGTAAATTCCATTGCTAAGTGGAACCTCCAAAGAAGACTTAAACCTTTGTGGAATTTAGTTCATAGAGAGCAAAAACGATGACACAGTGCAAAGAAAGCATGAAAAGAAGTGGTCATAAGGAATCGCTGGAAGTGATCATAAGGAATCACTGGAGATGTTGCTGTATTAAATGGCTTCTGTAGGTCCTCAAGAAGAGATTAGGCAGCCATTTCTCCAGGATGCAAGTCTCCTTCAGCAGGGAGATGGACTAGAAATCCTCCAAGTTCCTTTCCAGCTCTGTGATTCTATGATTCTTTTGTATAGTCCGGACAGACAATTCCTTTTCATTGGCAAGCTCCCCAGGAAATAAAATGCCAAATAATCAGTAGTGAAATTCATTTTTTTTACTACTGCTTCTGTGGGCGTGGCTTGATGGGCATGACAGGGGAAGGATACTGCAAAATCTCCATTCCCACCCCACTCCTGGGGGAAGGATATTGCAAAATCTCCATTCCCACCCCACTCTGGGGGCAGACAGAGGTGCTATTTGCCAGTTCTCTGAACTACTCAAAATTTACACTATCGGTTCTTCAGAATCTATGAGAACCTGCTGAATTTCACCCCTGCAAATAATACATTAGGAAGACATACTTATCGAGCATCTCGTAAAATTAGCTGTACAAAGGGATGGGTTTTCTACCATCCTTAGCCTTCAAAAGGTTAAATAAGGGAAAATGTTTCTCCTACATCAAATTTTCATTATGTTTCTACCCATAATTACCATTGCTTTGCAAGTCATATGAAGTTGTGTGAAAGAACAGAATAAAAATAGCATTTATACTTATATGCTGCTTCATAGTGCTTTACAACCTTCTCTAAGCGGTTTACAGAGTCAGCATATGGCCCCCAAACAATCTGGGTCAGGGATGGTATTCACTTACCTTTGTTATCAGTTCACAAATGTGAGCATTCGCGCTTCCTCTACACCTACGCAGAGCCTTCTGTTCAAGCGCAAAAGGTCAAAGATGGGACGTGATGATGCCCAGGTAGGTGGGCAGAGCCTCCCACTTCTGGTGCTATCGGATTGCGCGATCCAGATAGAGTCGGCTGAATATCACCGCTGATCTGGGTCCCCATTTTAATTTACCAAAATATTTTTATAAAATGCAAAAATTGTGAAAGTAATGGAAACAGAGAAATTAACATGAGCTATTTGTTTATTTATTTTTTAAAAGATGACAAACTAATTCAGAAAGAGATTGCAGTAAATTTAAGGTTGGAAAAGACTAGACATAATTTGAGATTCACCACAGAAGGATAAAGTTCTACATTTAAAATAAGTAATCTGATACTTTACAGAGGTTATAAACTATACCTCCCACGGTCTCCGATCACCGATGTTGCTACCTAAGGTTTGTGAAGGACAACAAAAATATTTTCTGTTATCCTCCAGAACAGTTAAAAGAGATTTTATAGCAACAGAGTGACAACTGAGATCCATAAGGAATATCTTGTCAGTTTCTTCTTCATAGAAAAACAGCAAAAAAGCCCAAACTCAAGTGAAAATGAATAGAGGATAAATAGCAAAGGCATTGTGAAGGGAAAATGACATTGCTGGGAGTAATGATATATGGTGGATGGAAAATGAGTTGCAAATTTTTAAAAACATCTGGAATGCATTTTCTGAGATGTCTCCGAATAATAACACAAACCACAAGAGAAAAGTCAGACTAAGAATTACTCAGTTATTTTCTTCTTTCTCTCTCTTGCTATAAGGGGATGAGAATCTCATCTCTGAATTTCGTTCCCCACTGAAGGGGATGCTATGTTGGTTTATTTTTGAGAGTGAATTGTATAGCCATGATTCATCCTCAATCAGTGGAATCTTAATCCCTTCCTCTTTTGATTTGTCTAGAAAATCTCAGCGTTGGAAAGTTCCATTTACCCTATCAAGTCCAAACATTTGCTCAGGAAAGAAATTCATAATGAAACTTCCCAGAATGATGGGTATCAAGTCACTGCTTGAATATAGCCAGAGAAGGAATCTACCATATGTTTGAGCAATTGCTTCTAGTTACCAAGTGCTGTCCCCCCGCTCCCCCTGCTATCCCATGACCATTTAAGTGCCTTTATTTTATTTGTGTTATAACTTTTAAAGATTTTAAACAGAAGGCAGGGACTTTGTTGTGTTTATTATTCTGTGAAAGAACCTAGGAAGCTTTCTGACAGTAGACACATGCTTTAAGTAAGAGTGTGAAACAGACTAGGATTGTTTTATTCATATAGGATTGTTTCATGTAGAAACTACAGTGTACAATATATTGTCCCAAAGGTGCTTTTCGAGGAGGAAACTGGACTTTCTTGCTTTTTCTTTCCCAAATGCCATCACCCTGCTAAACAAATAATTCTCTCAACACTGTCAAACCTTTCACTAAGTCTGCATTACTATTACCGTGTTTCCCCAAAAATAAGACCCTGTTTTATATTTTTTTGAACCCTGAAATAAGCGCTTGGTCTTATTGCCAAAATAATTTATTTATTTTAAAAAATAAATAAACAAATAGCTCAGCTGAGGATTTTGTGCAGTATCTGTATGACAAAATCGCTCAGATTCGGGAAGGGCTGGCCTCTGACTGGGTATGTCCAGACGGGATGACTGAGGCAGGTCTTGAGAGTGTTATCTGGGGGGAGTTTGATCCTGTGGCTCCCGAGGACATGGACAGGGTCCTGGGACGGCTGAACGCGACCACATGTTTATTGGACCCGTGTCCCTCCTGGTTGGTACTGCTTCCCGGGAGGTGACACGAGGCTGGCTCCAGAAGATTGTTAACGCTTCTTTGAGTGAGGGGGTCCTGCCGGCCGCTTTGAAAGAAGCGGTGGTGAGGCCCCTCCTCAAGAAGCCTTCTCTGGATCCGGCTGTTTTGGCTAACTATCGTCCAGTCTCCAACCTTCGCTTCATTGCGAAGGTTGTTGAGAGTGTGGTGGCGCAACAGCTTCCCCGGTACCTGGATGAAGCTGTCTATCTAGACCCGCTCCAGTCCGGCTTCCGGCCTGGGCACAGCACGGAAACGGCATTGGTCGCATTGGTGGATGATCTCTGGAGGGCCCGGGATAGGGGTTGCTCCTCTATCCTGGTCCTGTTAGACCTCTCAGCGGCTTTTGATACCATCGACCATGGTATCATGTTGCACCGGTTGGCGGGGTTGGGGGTGGGAGGCACCGTTTTGCGGTGGTTCTCCTCCTACCTCTCTGACCGGTCGCAATCTGTGTTGACAGGGGGGCAGCGGTCGACCCCGAGGCACCTTGCTTGTGGGGTGCCACAAGGGTCGGTCCTCTCGCCCCTTCTGTTCAACATTTATGTAAAGCCGCTGGGTGAGATCATCCGTGGCTTCGGGGTGGAGTTCCATCAGTACGCTGATGACACCCAGCTGTACATCTCCACCCCAGGCCACCCCAATGATGCCCTTAAAGTGATGTCCCAGTGCCTGGAGGCCGTGCGGGCCTGGATGGGGAGAAACAGGCTCCAACTCAACCCCTCCAAGACCGAGTGGCTGTGGCTTCCGGCGTCCCGATATAGCCAGCTGACGCCATCGCTGGCTATTGGAGGCGAATCACTCGCCCCCACGGAGAGGGCTCGTAACTTGGGCGTCCTCCTGGACGCACGGCTGTCGTTAGAAGATCATTTGGCGGCCGTGGCCAGGGGGGCTTTTTATCAGGTTCGCCTGATACGCCAGTTGCGCCCCTTTCTAGATCGGGACTCCCTACGCACAGTCACTCAGGCACTCGTCACTTCCCGCCTGGACTACTGCAATGCTCTCTACATGGGGCTCCCCCTGGGGTGCACCCGGAGGCTCCAGCTGGTCCAGAATGCGGCCGCGCGGGGGATTTTGGGGGCGACGAGGCGCTCCCACGTGACACCTCTCCTGCGCGAGCTGCACTGGCTCCCGGTGGTCTTCCGGGTGCGCTTCAAGGTGTTGGTGACCACCTTTAAAGCGCTCCATGGCTTAGGGCCGGGGTACTTACGAGACCGCCTTCTGCCACCAATAGCCTCCCACCGGCCAGTACGCTCCCACAGAGTGGGCCTCCTCAGGGTGCCGTCCGCCAGACAATGTCGGCTGGCGACCCCCAGGGGGAGAGCCTTCTCTGTGGCGGCGCCCGCCCTCTGGAACAACCTCCCCCCAGAGCTACGTACAATAACAGACCTCCGGATTTTTCGTCGGGCCCTGAAAACCCATTTATTCCAACTAGCTGGGCTGGCTTGAGTCAAATTTTAAATGGATTTTAAATTGGAATGTTTTAATTACGGCCAAAATTATTTAATTATTTTAAACAGTTTTTTAGATTTTGTATGTTTGTATGTATGTCTTGTTTTTACTTTGGCTGTTCACCGCCCTGAGTCCTACATTGGAGAAGGGCGGTATAGAAATTTAAACAAATAAATAAATAAATAAATTGCCATGCGCTCAAATGCCCGATTGGGTTTATTATCAGGGGATGTCTTATTTTGGGGAAAACAGGGTACTATTAGTCTTCTTATCGTTCCTATCACCCATCTCCTCCCACTTATGACTGCATGACTGTAACTTTGTTGCTTTTATCCTTACAATTTATATTGATATTGATTGTTTACTAGTATGATTCGATTGCTTATTTGTACCCTATGACTATCATTAAGTGTTGTACATTATGATTGTTGACGAATGTATCTTTTCTTTTTAGGTACACTGAGAGCATATGCACCAAAGACAAATTCCTTGTGTGTCCAATCACACTTGGCCAATAAAGAATTATATTCTATTTTATCTATTCTATTCTTTTGAAGACGTTTCACTTGTCACCCAAGAAGCTTCTTAAGCTCTGACAAAATAGTGGGGAATGGCAAGCACCTTTGGGACAACTATGACCTGGATGACTAAGAATCTCTACAGACTTGTACAATGTATTGTTTTGGAAAGAACATATTTATTTATTTAAAAACTTACTAGCCTTTTAGTCATTTGAAGTTTTTTATATGATAAAATAGGATTCTGTAGGAGGAGAAACTTGTGGAAGCAAATCTTAGTGGAAAAGGCTTTATTATTGTTTCAGTGTTTGCTCTTTTTTAATACAGCTACCATGTTACAGATAGTCCTCGACTTACAACTATTTGTATAGTGACCATTTGAAGTTGCAATGCCACTTTAAAAAATGACTTACGACCATTTTTCACACTTTCGAATATTGCTGCATCTCCATGGTCACGTGATCCAAATTAGGACAAGCAGCAAGTATTTATGACAGTTGCAGTGTCCCAGGGTTATGTAATCACTATTTGCAACTTTCCCAGCCAGCTTCCAACAAGCAGAATCAATGGGGAAATCAGTTTCACTTAACGACCATGTTACTAACTTAACAACTGCAGTGATTCGCTTAACAGCTATGGCAAAAAAGGTCATAAAATATGGTGAAACTCAACCACTGTCTTGCTTAGCGCTGGAAATTTGGGGCTCAGTTGTGGTTGTAAGTCGCGGAATACCTGTAATGCTTTCACAAAGCCCTAAGAGTGCTCATTAATTACAAAAAGATGCAGCCTGCGTAGTGCAGTGATTAAAGCAGGGGTGAAATCCAGCAGGTTCTGACAGGTTCTGGAGAACTGGTAGCAGAAATTTTGAGTAGTTCAGAGAACCGGCAAATACCACTTCCGGTTGGTCCCAGAGTGGGGTGGGAATGGGGATTTTGCAATATCCTTCCCCCAGGAGTGGGGAGGGAATGGGGATTTTGCAGTATCCTTCCCCTGCCATGCTCACCAAACCACACCACACCCACGAAGCCATGCCCACAGAACCGGTAGTAAAAAAAATTTGGATTTCACCACTGGATTAAAGCGACAGGCTAGAAACCAGAAGACTGAATTCTAGTCCTGCAGAATTCCCTAACCCACAAGGCTGCTAGGTAATCTTGAGTCAGTCACTCTTTCTCAGCCCTGTGAAGAAAGCAAGGGCAATTCATTTCCAAAACACCTTGCCATCAAGACTGCACTGTCTTAAAAGCACAAACACACACAGACACACACAAATGGGAAGGTTCTTCATAGCACCAAGGCATGAAGCCTTCACTACAGGTAGTCCTCGTGTTACAACCAAACATTTAGCGACCATTCAAACTTCTGATGTGCTGATTGATACTTATAAGGGGAACTCATGTTTACAATGGTTGCTTGGTATCTGGATTGCTATTATGATATCACAGTGTCCTGTGGTCATGTGATTGCAATTTGTGACCTTCCCAAAATAAAGTCAGTAGGGAAGCCAGCAGGAAATAAAAAATCAAGGTCATGTGAGCCTTACTTAACAACCAGCATTATCCTCACTTAATGGTAACTAAGACGGCCAGAACTGCCATCACTAAGTAGCACTGCCACATAGTTTTTCAACTTACAACAGTAGCATTTAATGACAGAGTTTTTGGTCCCAACTAGACTCATAAATAAGGACTGTGAGAATCTCCTCTAGTTACATTAGTGCAGGGAATGTTTCTTGGGCTCATTCTTGACAGACAAACCTTTGTATTCAATTTCCCATCTTTTAAAATTATCTCCAAGCTTCTCTTCTAATTGTCTATGGAGATTCTCAATTATCCAGGTCATAGTTTTTTAGTTCTGACTTTCCAGAAAGTCCAGTTGCCTCTTGAAAAAGCACCTTTGGGACTTCCCTTCTAATGAAACAAGACCTTTATCCTCACCAATGATTGTTGCTAATATTACTGTTGCTATCCATATTAACTTGTATCTTTCAAATACCTGCAGAAAAAAATAAGCCATTTGTTTACAGGCATTTACACTGTGCTCTACCTAGTGGCTCTGCTTCCTCTATTTTCTGTTTAAAATGTGTTTCCTTGCAAGCACATCGTAACACTCTTTGAAACAAGATGTCCCATCTGTAACCCGTGCAAAAATGACAAAACAATGGGAACTTTCCACTGTTGTCCATAAACCTCTGAGTGAAAGAAACAAACTTGCTTTGTTCTCCAAAGATTGGTATGTTCATCTCCCAGTGCCAACAACTGGACAGTTCATGAGGAATAAGAGATATTGAGGAAGTTCCTTGCTGTAAACCACATAATGCAAAACTAGGTAAAAGAGGGGGGAAACAAGAAAAATGGAGAGGGGTGGGACTAAGTGGTAACAGGAAGATCTCTGAATTAAGCTTGCATCCTGTGGGTATTTTCTAGCTGCTGATATTTGGTTGAAAAGAAACTGGGAGTCTGTCTTCTATGTGATTCCCATCTGATTCCACCAGCTATATGATGCAAGTACACAAGGAACATTTCAGAGTTTCAATGGAACAATAGCACAACTCTTGCCAAAATTACATCACACACATTGGGTAGAAGGAGGTGGAGAGAGGCAGGAATTGCAAGCACGCCAGAAGTTTTGTTTTGATTCCCAAAGAGGCTGAGAACACTATTTTCTAAAGAATGGAACTTATATATACCAGAAAAACTACTTGTACTCTTAAAAGCCTCCAGTTTTGCTGACTACGCTGTTTCGAAATGCCAAATTGCATACCCTTCTTCCTGTCACTCCTCTTAATGCTGGTTTGAAGCTTAGTGTAATTCAAAAAGAAAACACAAACTTTTTATGTTCTGCAACTAGAAGAACTGACTTCCCACTTCGTCCCCAAACATCTTAGGGTGAATTAAGGAAAAGGAAGCTGCAAAGAAATCATTATATTTTTCCGGAAGTACCAGCGCAAAATATTAACTGTAAGTCAAACTGGGCTTTTTAAATGTCTTTGGTCCTAGGATGATCCAGAATACATGTACTTAAAGTTGCAAGCACAACATATGTTTTCCATCCTATGCAAAGAGAAGTAGTGTACCCTTCCTGCTGCAATCAGGAAACATCCTTTCCTATGTTTAATGTTAGCCTGGAATCCTATCTTTGATTTAGGAATACAATATGTATCAACTACATTATCAGTATGTATATCTACACCAGGGGTGGGTTCTAAAATTTTTTACTGCCGGTTCTGTGAGCTTGGCTTATTTTGTGGGCATGGTTTGATGGTCATGTGACAAACAATTCTTTAGGATTTAGCAGACATACTGGTCTACCAGGCTTTTAACTGCTTGCAGAGCCATACCGGTCTACCCATTTGTTTTTGGAGCGCACTGGTCTACCACCACACTGCCTTTTACTGCTGATCAGCTGTAGGGCGGCCCTTTGAAGCACCACAGCAAGAGTTTTTAAACAGTTTTTTGCTGCTCTGCACCACTGAGACCATTGGAAACTGCTTTCAAGCAGCTTGACCTCAATTGCCAATCTACCACCACCAAGGAGCGGATCGGTTCCAGCCGATCAGTTGGGAGGCTTCTTGGCTTCTCAATTTAAAGCTAAGGTGCCTTGTTTTTTTTTTTCACTCTTCTTTGTCAAGTGAGCCCTGATTTTTCCTTCTAGCCAATCAGCTGGGACACGGGAGGCAGCGAATAGATTGGGGGTGGGGCCAGGCAGAGGTGGTATTTACCGGTTCTCCGAACTACTCAAAATTTCCACTACCAGTTCGCAAGACCCGGGGAGAACCAGTAGCAACTCACCACTGAGCTACACATTTGTATCAACAATAGGTATCAATTACACATTTATCAATCCAATTCAACCATCCAAGAAAATGTCCATTTTGAATCAATTGAGAGGCCATCCAGTTGGGTTCTGCCATTGAAATCTGAACTACAATCTGAACTTGTGAGGTTCTAGTGAAACATGGACATTAACAGCACACACAGCCCAAAAGCTTAATATGTTCCATTAACCTTGCCTATGGAGAATTCTGGATGTCACTTGGTCTGAACATGTCATCAACAAGGAAATTTTATGTTGGAGTAGATCCAGAAAGTTGCAGGCCATTTTGATGGATTGTGCTTAGCTAACAATATTTATCACTTGCCAGAACACTGATATTTGAAAAATGCTACACAATGGGAAATGCCAAAGGGAAAGCGGAGGTGAGGTAGACCATCCAAAACTTGGTGTCACACATTAAAAGATGACTTATGGACAATGGACATCAAATGGGGAAATGCTGAAGACACTGCAGTGTATCCATTGGTTCATTGAAAGAAACCTGCTGCCCTATGAGCTTCATGCAAAGGGAAACAATGTTGATGATAATAACTCTCCTTTCTTCCAGGTCATCAAGATGGCATGCACATACTCTTCACCACATTCCTGCACAATAACCCTATGAGATGTCTATGGAGATTCTCAGTCAACCAGGTGATGGTTGTCCCAAAGGCGCTTTTTCAAGAGGCAACTGGACTTTCTGGTTTTTCTTTGAAGACATTTTGCTTCTCATCCAAGATGTGTTTTTGGATGAGAAGTGAAACGTCTTCAAAGAAAAAACAGAAAGTCCAGTTGCCTCTTGAGAAAGCAGCTTTGAGACAACCCTGTGAGTTCGATTGTACTGAACTGTTTGCCTCAGTCACCTCTTGAGTTCTGTGGACAAAGGTGGATTTGAATTTGTGATTTTGTCATCTAACTCTTAGGTTTAGAAAGCCTCTGATCTTCCTCTCCAACTATTATATGGACACAACAAACATTTAGGTTCTGGCTGTCCTTATTTTCGGTATTATAACTTTACCAGCCTACAACCCATATTCTCTGATCAGGCCAATAAAGAAAACCAGATTTTCTTTCTATTATTCTGCTTCCTTGTCTCAAGAATGACTCTGCAATATAATTTAGACTGAAAAACAGTAATTGTTTAGGCTCTTCAAGAAATTTATTGACTGAGGAGATTTGAACCTGGAGCTCTAGTGTCAGAGTAGAAACATAGCAACTGGAAGAGCATTGACTAATCTGTATATGTCAGAAAAGATGCATGTTCTGAACTCATTTTTTACAAGATATAAAGTCACATTAATAAATTCTTAGGAAAGCAGCATCTTTAATAATCTTTAATAATGTCTCACCCTCGGAACTGATGCATAAATCAACCTCTTTTAATTCCTGCTGTTGTACATTATGAAATGTGTTAGTGATTTTACATAACCAATGGGTAAATAGATGCATTATTTCCATCTGGAAATTAAGGGGAAAAGCTTTGGGCTCAATGTCCTTGTAGTACTATAAACTAGTCTTCCTGAAGATCTTTCTCTCTCTCTCTCTCTCCCCCCCTCCCCATACACATACTTCAGCATTTTATGCCACAAACTACAAGGTTTTGTAGGGGATAAATAATTTATCCTTTTGAGCAAGCAAAACAACATGCAAATCATTCAAATACTGTATGTCAACAAGCCTGCCAAAGAAAAGGAAGAACAAAGATGAAAATCACAATTCCTACTCCTTATCTGTTCAAATAGTCTCTTTACTGCTTATAAACACCCTTGACTGTCATTGTATCTCCTCCTCCTTGTAAGAATTAATGATGCCAAAAGGGAGACAGGAAAAAGTCTAGAAGTAGACAGTAGATTTAACATGTAAGAAGAACCTTCTGTCTGTTCGCCCAAAAGAAAAAGAGAGAAAAAAAAACCCACTATCACAGGTCAAGTGAGGGTTTTTCTTTTTTATCAAAAGAACCAGCATTGAAATGTTGTTGACAAATCTTCTTTCAGACTGAATTTGGCTCAAGAATGGCATGCTTTATTTTATTTTTTTCACTCTTTCCAATTTGTACAAAAGGTGAATGGTCTGCCACTCCTAATACATAAATAGCCATTGGAGGTTAAACTGGGTGCTCCCTGCCAAAACAGTTGTTCCTACTTGCATGATTTCTGGTATTTCACCCAGCAGAGTACAAAATGTCTTGGACTACATGCATTATTGAACATGCTTTGCATATTTCTGTTTGAAAAGCCAGGCATGTTAAAATAAGAAAGGGAAAACTCCATCCTTTTAGGCCCCAGTGGGAAATGAGCTACAAATTACACACAAGTTCATAAAAACAACTTCACCAAATGAGGAGCTTGGCTAAGACCCTATCTTCACCTGCATTTGCTATTTCACAATGATCAACCAGATGAACTGATGGATAGTGTTTTTTCCACTATAGGACTAACATATCTGGGCTGCAAAAATCCAAATGACCACTAGGTTGAGAAAATAGATACTGTTTGTGGCTGTAAAATTGTGAGAGCAAATTCTCTGTAATGAGAAGAGAGAAAAACCTTGAGGAATCGGAGGAATAGTAGCTTCCAAGACAACAGTAAGGTAAAAGAAACCTGAGTTCGGGTCAAAAAAAGTAACCTAAGGAAACATCTCAGAGTTGCACTGAAAGTACAGTTTTTCAATAGTCCATATCCAGCCATCCACAGCCCAATGGCTTCTATGACTTGGGGGAGGGGGCATCTTGAGCAAGATAAACATCCCAATCCTTCAGCACAAGCACAATGAAATTAATGCAAGGTCAGCAGAAGTCCAAGAAAGTCAAGCCATAAAAAAGTCAATGAAGACACCAGAGAAGGAACAAGAAGTCCAGATGAAGGCAATGGAGTCAAGGCATGAGAAATCAAAAGCATGCATGGATGATGGATTGAGAACAATTGTCTCTGACAATCTTAGGCTCCAAAAGCTGAGCTAAATAGATACTGCCCAGTGCACCTCATAAGGAGGGATGAGACTGCCTCTTTGTGAGTAGCCTCATCTAACTCCATTGCGCTTCCTCCGCTTGGCTCTGTGGACCTAGGATCCACTGAGGGAAGGCAACTTCTCTTCACCAGTGACTGGCTGCAGCTGCATTTCTTCCTGCAAAGCCAGATGGTTGTCTATGTTCACTAGCTGCAGCTGTGCTAGTCTTTCTGCCTGGAAATCCAGCCATTCATCTGGTTGCTCAGTCATGGATTCCCCTGATGTACCTCACCTTAAACATCCACTCCTGTTACAGAGCCTTCTAAATTGCCCTGATGCTCCTCAGTGTCTCCCTTCGATGTCCCAGAGCCAGTTCTTCCTCCTCATCTGAGCTGGCATTCAAGAGAGCCATTACAATTACCAAAACAAGAAGCAGGTGGGAACCATCCCATTTGCAAAAAAAAAGAATAACCAGATGATCAATAGCTTCTTGAATATTGTCAGGTTGGGACTCTGTCAAACATAATTCTCTCTCTCTCAATTAAATCCAGTCAATCAAAACGTACCAGGAGGCGCCAAAGTCAAAGAAAAAGAACTGAAAAAAATTATGAAATATCATGGCCTGGCCATAGAAACTACACGGCTATGGATGAAACATGTCACAGTGATATCCATTGTCATTGGGGCACTTGGTACCATGTCCAAGAATTTCACAAAACACTTCAAGAAATTGCAGCTTCCTGCAATAACACCAGCGGAACTGCAAAAAACTGTGCTACTTGGAACATCATATATTTTAAGAAGGTACTCGGTTGATATCTAGGACACTGGCAGCAACCCGTATCAACCATTTGCACTAGTCAATGGTATTTGGACACATTTTTAAATGGCCCGTTGACTGAGTTTCATTTTTAATGAATAAAAGATGAGGATGATGATAATGATAATGATGATGATGATGATGATGATGATAAATAATAATAATAATAATAATAATAATAATAATAATAATAATAATAATAATAATAATAATAATAATAATAATAATAATAATAAATATCAGAGAATCCCTTACAAATGCCCATCTGTTTCTACTCTCCATCAGTAGAAAACCTATCATCTTTATGGAGAAGGGATTCTAACATTAAATTATTCTTACTATCAAGAGATTTCTCGCAATGTTTAATAGAAATCTACTTTCTTTTAATTTAGCCCATTATTGTAAAATGTTCTCCAGGGCAGTAAAAAACAAAAAACAAAACCTCCTTGCCTTCTTCTCTGTGTGACAACTTTGCTGAAATATGAGCTGTTCAATTTTTTTTGTCTTCCAGATTAATCAGTTTCTTCAACGTTTTCTCACAGACCTTCCTGCAACTGTCATGTAACAATCACTCTGATATATTCTCTTCCTTGCATCATTCAACCATGGCCATCTCAAAATGATGAAACAGCAGTGTCATGATGCAAGCTTTGCCTTTTCATTTTTGCATAACAATGTCACATGAAAGTAAATGAAGAACAGAATCTGTATCATGATGTTGTGATAGATATGTAATCATTAATGCTTCCTTGTCTTTCTTCTGGATGATATGCATTCCAATCAATCCAGAAGCTCAGCGTCATGTTAGATTGCAAGAATGAAACTCATTGACTTGATAATTGCAACATTCTAAGGATCTGCATTTTTTGATAAAAAGTCTGGAGACTAAATTGTATGATGAATTGGGTATGTTTAGTCTAATAAAGAGAATGCTTAGGGGAGACTTGATAGCAATCTTCCAATACTTGAAGAGCTATCATAAGGAAGAGGGGTTTGATTTATTCTTCAAAACTCCTGAGGGTTGGACAAGAAGTAATGGATGGAAGTTCACCAGAGGGAGATTCAACTTGGAAATAAAAAAGAATTTCTGATAGTAAGAAGGATTAATCAATGGAACAATTTTCCTTCTGGGTTGTGGATGCTCCATAACTGGAGATTTTCAAGAAAATATTGGATAACTATTTATTATAAGGAATATTGCCTTGGGCAAAGGGTTGAACTAGAAGATCTCCAAATTTCTTTCCACCCATATAATTCTATGATAAGCAATGCTAAATTGGCTGTCCTATCTATACAATCATTAGTGTAGAAGAAGGAAAAATAGTAATAATAAGAAGTATCAATAGAAGAGAATATTTGTATTTAGGCATTCAATTTTAGGATGCTTAGTGCTTTCTTTCAGTACCCAACTAAGTAACATCACTGAAGATGTTATCTAGTTTGGTAATGAAACATCTGTAAGAAAACAACCAAGCTCAAAGAACCCCAAGGACCCCACCTAATGAGTTATGTGGGCCACAGAATAACAATTATGAAAGAACTTAGAAATATGTACAAAATAGCTTACGTCAATTTAGAATGGTTGAAATAAGAATTTCAATATCTTGCATTGGTTTTGCTTATATGAAATCAATACCTTGATTAGCCATAAATAAAAAAATATTTCACTTAATGTCTATGGAGTTTCTCAGACATCCAGGTCATAGTTGTCCCAAAGGACAACCTTCCCAAATCTGAAGAAGTTTCTTGGATGAGAAGCAAAACTTCAAAGAAAAACCAGGAAGTCCAGTTGCCTCTTGAAAAAAGCACCTTTGGGATTTCACTTAATGTCATCTTTCCCTCTTAAGATCTGTTTCATAGATGGACTGCTCATGGAGAAACACAGCCCTAGATAAACTGAGGAACCCCTCACATTGTTGATGCTGTGAACATCTGCACAGAAATGTATTTGCTGTTCCTCTTAAATAATACAGCTGGCTTGAGTAAACTACATGTTTTGATTCTAACAGGACTTCAATTGCTTATCCATTTCTTTGCTAGCATAAAACAAATAGCCATGTAGGTTATGTACCACCTCTGCATAGCTATAATTGATGATGAAGTTAGTCCTCAACTTATGATCACAATCGGGGACCAGAATTTCTGTTATTAAGCATGATGGTTATTAAGTGAGTCATACCTCATTTTACAACCTTTTTTTTTTTTTGCCATGATTGTTAAGCAAATCATTGTTGTGCTTAAGTGAATCATGCAGTTTTTTAACCAAATCTGGCTTCCTAGTCAACCTTCCTTGTCAGAAGCCAGCTGGGAAGATTGCAAATAATAATCCCATGACTCAGTGCTGCAACTATCAAAAATACATGCCAATCACCAAGCACCTGAATTGTGATCAATTGACTATGAGAATTCCACAATGGTAGTAAATGCGAGGACCTGTTACAAGTATTTTTTTCCAAAGCTGCTGTAACTTTGAACATTTGCTAAATGAATGGTTGTAAGTCAAGGACTTACGGTGGGGTGGCTTGAGAATGTATCTGGGACGAGTTCAATGCTGTGACTCCTGAGGATGTGGACAGGATTCTGGGAAGGTTAAACACAACCACATGTTTACTGGACCCGTGTCCCTCCTGGCTGGTACTGGCTACCCGGGAGGTTACGCGAAGCTGGCTCCAGAGGATTATAAACGCTTCTCTGGGGGAGGGTTTCCTGCCACCTGCCTTCAAAGAGGCGGTGGTGAGGCCCCTCCTTAAGAAGCCTTCTCTGGACCCGGCTGTTATGGCTAACTACCGTCCTGTCTCCAACCTTCGCTTTATTGCGAAGGTTGTTGAGAGTGTGGTTGCGCAACAGCTCCCGCAGTACCTGGATGAAACCGTCTATCTAGACCCGTGCCAGTCCGGCTTCAGGCCTGGGCACAGCACGGAAACGGCATTGGTCGCGTTGGTTGATGATCTCTGGAGGGCTCGGGACAGGGGTTGCTCCTCTGTTCTGGTCCTATTAGATCTCTCAGCGGCTTTTGATACCATCGACCATGGTATCATGCTGCACCGGCTGGAGGGATTGGGGGTGGGAGGCACCTGTTGCGGTGGTTCTCCTCCTATCTCTCCGACCAATCGCAGTCTGTGTTGGCAGGGGGGCAGAGGTCGACCTCGAGGCGCCTTGTTTGTGGGGTGCCACAAGGGTCGGTCCTCTCCCCACTCCTGTTCAACATTATGTGAAGCCGCTGGGTGAGATCATCCGTGGATTTGGGGCACGGTGCCATCTGTACACTGATGACACTCAGCTGTACATCTCCACCCCAATCCACCCCAACGATGCCCTTGAAGTGATGTCCCAGTGTCTGGAGGCCATGCAGGTCTGGATGGGGAGGAACAGGCTTCAACTCAACCCTTCCAAGACCGAGTGGCTGTGGATGCCGGCATCGCGATATAGCCAGCTGGTGCCATCACTGGCTATTGGGGGCGAGTCATTGACCCCCACAGAGGGGGCTCGCAACTTGGGTGTCCTCCTGGACACACGGCTGTCTTTAGAAGAGCATATGATGGCCGTGGCCGGGGGGGCTTTTTATCAGGTTCGCCTGATACACCAGTTGCGCCCCTTTCTGAGTCGGGATTCCTTATGCACCGTCACTCATGCTCTCGTCACTTCTCACCTGGACTACTGCAACACTCTCTACATGGGGCTCCCCTTGAGGAGCACCCGGAGGCTCCAACTGGTCCAGAATGCAGCTGCGCGGGTGATTATGGGAGCAACATGGCGCTTCCATATAACACCTCTCCTGCACGAGCTGCACTGGCTCCCAGTGGTCTTCCGGGTGCGCTTCAAGGTGTTGGTTCTCACCTTTAAAGCGCTCCATGGCTTAGGGCCAGGGTATTTACGAGACCGCCTTCTGCTACTGATAACCTCCCACCGGCCAATACGCTCTCACAGAGAGGGCCTTCTCAGGGTGCCATCGGTCAAGCAATGTCAGCTGGCAGCCCCCAGGGGGAGAGCCTTCTCTGTGGGAGCACCCGCCCTCTGGAACGAGCTACCTCCCGGAATACGGCTGATCCCGGATCTCTGCACTTTCCGTAAGGCCCTGAAGACGTTTTTATTTCAGCAAGCCGGCTGGCCTAAATAGGTTTTATGGGTTAGTTTTTTAATTGTATAGCTTGGGGTTTTAAATTGGGAGGCCGATTAATTTAATTTATTTTTAGTTATCTTAACTTTTATATTGTATGTTATTTTAATTTTTGGCTGTTCACCGCCCTGAGTCCCTTCGGGGAGAAGGGCGGGATATAAATTCAATAAATAATAATAATAATAAAGTACACAAAATTTGGTTTTTTCTCTCTGTCTCTTTTTTTCTGTCTGTCTCTGTGTCTCTCTGTGTGTCTCTCTCTTTCTCTCTGTCTCTCTCTGTCTCTCTCTTTGTCTCTCTCTGTCTCTTTCTCACTCTCTGCCTCTGTGTGTGTGTCTTTGTCTCTCTCTGTCTCTGTCTCTCTCGTCTCATCCTTCATTGGGTCCAAAGAAGCAAAAGCAATAGGAATAGACAATGAAATAAAATGGCAGTGCCAAGAAAAAGATTCAAAACTCCTCTCCTTTTAAATTAAAGAGATATAACCAAGAAATTGAAGGTTCCAAATGAAGAAATATTTTCTGGTAATTGCAACTGAGTTTTCCATATATCTACAACTTTCTATCTCTCCAGATATAGAGCTGTACCCATGTTGTTTGATGTAACTTTGCCAGGATGAATGTAAATTCCTCATTTTGAGACAAACTTTAGTTCATGTAATCAATTGAATCAGTTGTGACAAAGGGTACCTCCCCAATGTCCTCCAGAGTGTATTTCTCCAGCTATACTATCTAAAAGCCAAAAGTATAATTACACTAAATGTACAGTGTCTAACTCAATGTTTTTCTTTGAAAATTGTTGCAAAGAGCTATGTTCTTGGTGGGAACACAGCTTGTGGGAGACTTGTTTCTTTACCTCTCTAGACACAATTAGAATGCAAATTACCACCAGAGGCAAAAGATATACTTAATGAATGTGTTGGTCCTGCCAATGAATTTATGATAATAATTTCTGTATTTCTCATGAGTCAGAATGTACATTAATTGAGAATATTTGCTAGTGCTTCCAACTCCACTGACTCCTTTCAAACGACCACATAATTACCACTCAGAAGAAAGAAATCTTTCTTATCTTTTATTGTAAGTGAAAGGCAATGATAATTTAATGTTACTTCTCTCCATCATTAACAAAAGCTATTTCAGATTACAGCTGAAACAGAAACATATTATTGACATTAAAAATACTGATGGGAAAGAGCGGATAAAATAAAATGCATGAAACATATAACTATCCCAATTTAGTGAAGGTGTTTGAAACTCTCAAACCAAAATTATACTTTTAAAACTATAAATATCCTAAAAATATAAATGCTATCAATGTTGTTGTGAATATTGTAATAATAATAGATCCAATTCCATTTTTTTGAGAAACGCTTTCAGTAATCAAAATTGAATTCTACATTTATTCTGCGCCCAAGGCAAGAATGATACTTGATGATTGCCCATTTAATGTCAGAGACTGTGTGAATCAAGCAGAGGAGAAGAGAAGGAGGAGTGGTTGTTATTCAGAAAGTGGGAAAGAGACAGCATAGCCCAGAGGAGGGAGCTGAATGAAGGAAACATTTCAAAGAGACTCTGCTTTAATTGGATTCCTATAAGCCTGCTGGAACTTACCTTTTCAGTTCTCAAGATGATGCTTTTACCCTATCATTACAGATATCTTTTTGAAATTTGTGTGGTTGACTATATATTGGCTGAGAAGTTCTGTAAAATCATTCAGTGCTTTCAGCTAATATCACCTCTTCCTCCTCCTTTCTTTCTCCTCCTTTTTCTCATTTTCCTCCTTGTCCTCTTCCTCCTCTTTTCCTTCCTTCTTTCCTTCCATTGAAAATATCCCTACCTTGGTAAGGAGTGCCTATATACAGCTTAAGGGTCTTGTCAAATCCTTTTGAAGCTTCTAGACCCCCAGAATATGTGGACAAGTGGAGTCCTTGGATGTCTCTGATCTTGGTTGTTTTACTTGCAGAAGTTTCATTACCAAACTAGATAACATCTTCAGTGCATTGAACAGATAATTTAATCTGGGAATGAAACTCCTGCAAGCAAACAGCCAGGCTCAGAGCACACCAAGGATTCCCCAGTTCAACCCCGAGCTACAAATTTTCCTTGGGGGGGGGGGATGCTTGAGATGTTACAGTCCAATAAAGTTTGGAATTATACCCTCCCTTGCGCTGCCATGCCAAAGCAAATAAATCACGACAAAGAGATTAAGGCAATATTTATTACAGCTATAATTCACACTCTAATTCACTATTGGGGTGGAAAGATTCTGTTCTGAGATAAAATTTTCATTGATGACTGTTGGCTCTGGAACTGGGTGTTTGAGCTAGGCACGCTGTGGACAGAAAACTGTGCAAATTCTGACCTCATTCCCACTAAATTCACTTTGCTCCAAATATCTCCATACTATTCAAGAAAAAAAAAAAACCCTACATAAGCACTGTTCTTAGAGGCACTCTGCTTTTTTTCCAGAATTAAACTCTATGTATTTACTCTCACAAGGTATCAGCAAAATACAATTTTTCAGAACACTAGTCTTTTTGTGAGATTCCAATGGTACATGCTCTATTTACCAATCTGATTCTTCTTTTTCTTCTTTAGGGTTCACTTCAGGGGTGGGTTCTATTTACCTTTACTACTGGTTTGCAATGGGAGCGCGTGCACGCATGCTTCTGCGCATGTGCAGATCACCCATGATGACATTGTGGTGGGTGGGCAGAGCCTCCTGCCAGTTTTACTACAGGTTCTATAGAACCGGACCGAACCGGGAACAACCCACCACTGGTTCACTTGTGGGACCATTTTTAGTGTACCAATCCATGCCAATGTTTGTTTTTTAAAAAAATATGGACTGAATTATAATCCTGAGATCAATCAGGATAGAGGGTTAAGGTGAAAGTTTAATGAAATGCATGAACAAATATTCCCCACTAAAAGTAGGATAAAATTCTGAATGTATATGCATCAAAAGGGATGTTAACTTACAATACCTTCCATCTGTTTATAAAGTTTAAGGCAACAAAAGAAGTGTCTAGGGCAAATACTTTCTCACCCCCTCCCCTTTTCTTTTTTAAAAAATCTCATATTCTTGCTTAAGTGTTGTTGCTAAGTTTGTCACAGATGTCTTCTTTTTTAAAAACAAACAAACAAACAAACAAACCTGAGTTAATTTTTTTATAAATCACTTAATTTAGTGATTGGAATTGGATTGGAAAATTAATAATGAATTAAGACCTAAGAGTTTGATTCAGCAAGGAGTCTCAAAGTTATAGAATCTGTCAAGTACCTTATTTCAGTCAGCAAATAGTTGAAGATCCCATTTGGATTATGGGCTTTGTAAAATAATTAACTAGATACCTAAAATGAAGCATGTCTTGGAAGGGGGGAAGGGACTAATAGCACCTTCAGATGTCATCTTGTCCAGAATATAAATCTATATTTCCTTATTGAATGTGTAACAAAAGTGACCTCCTTATGAGATTTATTTTTAATGCAGTTCTTTTATTTTGTCTGAAAAGCACATTTTGCACATAATAACTTATTGAATAAGAGTCAGAAGAGATTAGCATTCATTTTAATTCTGTCACTGTAATTCAAAGGATGCACTGCTATAAAAACTGATGGCAGAATCAAACACATGGATGTCATTATAAATTGTCATAGTGACACCTTGACAATACAAAATGTATACAGTACACTGATTCTAGTTATTTTCCACAACATGTTTTACAGCTTCTTTCTTATAGTTTCTCATGTTCAATTAATTTAAAGGTAAAGTCTCCTTCAGGTAAACATCAACTAAAGGATCAACTGTTTTTATGTGTGTGTGTATGTGTGTTTTCAAATCAGTGTTGACTTTTGGCAACTATTTGGACAAATCCCTGCAGTTTGGGGGGCAAGGTTTTGTGAAATGGGGGTATATTCAGTTAGAGTATATGATTTCAATTTGGTCCAAGTGCATTTCTGATTGATTGATTGACTAATTGATCATGTAGTATCAAATCAGTGCTGACTTTTACTGACCACATAGATAAATTTTCTTAGGAGAATCTAGGTTTTAGTTCTAGGTTTTCTCCCTGATTAGTTTTTATCCATTGTTTCTTGTTCTGTCTTCAGGTGCTTTGCAGTATAAATTGACTCCCTCTTTGTCAGGCCTGAAGCTGATCTGGCTGAGCCAGTCCCTTTTCATAGGGGCTTTGATTTCTCTTGTGGGTTATCCTCACCTGGCTTCAGGCTGACACAGTTTGGAGTTGAAGGGGAGAGCAAGGATAGGTGGAGTATTGCAGCCAAAACAACATGGTTGGACAAGTGGGGCCCCACTGTCTCATGGGAAGGCAGCTACAGGAGGCTAAAACTAGGGATAGGCTCTAACCCCCCTCAAACATTTGCCAGAGGGAAGGCCATCCGACAACGGATTGGCACTAAGCAGAGTGAGAAAGCTACCACAGCCTCACAACCACTCCCAGGTACATCCCAAATCCCTAGGGAGTACCTGGACCTAGGGAGTACCTGGACCTAGTAGAGGCATTCAGCAAGGAGAAATGCAATGTGCTACCCACTCACCACCCCACAGACTTTGCTATAGAGCTCGTGCCGGGGTTAAGATACTCAAGCCAAAGATGTACTCTATGACCCCAAAAGAGATGGGAGAGCTAAGAGATTACATCGACAACAACCTGGCCCATGGATTCATCCAACCAATGAAGTCCAGGTTGGCTGCCCCAGTCCTCTTTAAAGAGGTGGATAGGTCAATGAGGCTATGTGTGGACTTTAGAGAATTAATGTCGTATGCATGGAAAACACCTACCCAATGCTCCTCATGAAGGAAATGTTGGCCTACCTGGCCAGGGACAAGGTGTTCACCAAACTGGACCTATGAGAGGTGCAGATCAAAAAGGGGGATGAGTGGAAGACTGCCTTCCACTGCCCTCTAGGGAGCTTCGAATTCAAAGTAATGCCATTTCATGCTACATTGCTCCCAATATTCCCTCATTTTTTTTTTTTATGTGAAAGCTGGCTCAAGAGCAGTAATGTGAAAGGGATCTTGGAGACCCATGGACAATCACTTAAATGTGAGCCAGCAGTCTATAGCAGCAGCCAAAAAAAGCCAATGAAGTCCTAGGTTACATTAACAGATGGGTAGAATCAAGGTCATACAAAGTATTAGTACCATTATATAAGACTTTAGTAAGACATCTTTATAAAAAAGATCTAGATACTCTGGAAAGAATGCAGAAAAGAGCAACAAAGGTGATAAGGGGCTTAGAGGCTAAAACATATGAAGAATGGTTGCAGAAATTGGGTATGTCCAGTCTAGTGAAAAGAAGGACTACGGATGACATGATAGCAGTGTTCTAATATTTGAGGGTTTCCCACAAAGAGGATGGGATCAACCTTTTTGTCAAAGTACCAGAAGGCAAGACAAGAAACAATGGATGGAAACTAATCAAGGTGAGAACCAATCTAGAACTAAGAAGAAATTTCCAAAAAGTGAGAACAATTAACCAGTGAAATATCTTGCCTTCAGAAGTTATGGATGTTTCATCACTGGAGGTATTTAAGAAAAGTTTGGACAGGCAGTTGTCTGGAATGGTATAGGGTCTCCTACTTCAGCAGGGGGTTGGACTAGAAGACCTCCAAGATTCCTTTCAACTTTGTTATTCTGTTATTATATTCTTTAGTTAATATATTAGATAAAAAAACGTGCACTGCAAAGATACACTTTTCTTGATCTTGACTACTTAAATGGGTCTAAGTTGTTTTCTTGCCAAATTTCCATCTACTCTACAGAACTCGAATCTCTTAACAGACTGTCATCTAAATAGTAACCCTGCTTGTACTTTGACTAAATGATTCATGCAGATATATCTGTCTGTAATTCCAAATGAAGATCTCCTTCCAGTGTTTGCATGTAATTAAATGGTTTCATGGGCCACTTTAACTCATTCTTCTTTTTGCAAGAAAACAATCAAATCTTTAAAAGCTTCAGTATAATTTTGTAATGATATAGTGAATGAACAAAGGAGTGGCACAGAGTGTCCAAAACCACTCAGTCTGTTGCCCATTTAATTAATACTGCAAAGTTTTTCCTATTAAAGCAAGACTCCTGATATTTTCCGAGATCCATACAGCTGTTATCCTAAACAGATAGGTAAAGCAATAGCACTTATATATCACTTCATAGTGTTTTACAGGCCTTTCTAACTGGTTTACAGAGCCAGCATATCGCCTCAACAATCTGGCTCCTCATTTTACCAATCTCAGAAGGATGGAAGTCTGAGTCAACCTTGAGACAGTGAGGATCAAACTCCTGGCAGTGGGAATGCAGACTTAGCTTGTTTGTACTGCATTCTAACCACTCCACCATCACAGTTCTTTATGGGTATGCTATTTCTGGCAACCTATAAGCCACTGACTTATTCCTTTCACCTAAATCAGGATGAATCCTGTATTATGTGGGAGAAATCCTAGGGGAGAGAGGAGATTAGCCAAAATATAGGCACAGTCTCAGCGAAGGGTATTGGCCAATGATTTCTCCCAAATGCCTATTTTAGTCCTGTTCACAGTGAGATAGCAAGAAAGGCAGTGAAGTTGTGAATAATTGATGGAGGATTCTGTCCTTGGGGAACTGATTCTTTGCTTTCATAAGGACTTCATTCGGTGTTTTTGTGTGATTATAATTTTACTGTTTTTGTAAAGTAATAACATAGAGTTGTACTGCCTTTTTTCTCAGATACAGGTTTTCAGCGTTTCACTTCAATAAACGAGCACTTGGCTGTGTTTCTAAATTAGCTCAGGGGTATTAATGTTTCTCAAACTTGGCACAAAGATATGTGCACCTCAACTCCCAGAATTCCCCAGTCAGGGAATAGAAGAATTGTTTCTCCCTCGGAAAGATGAAGTATAGGTGTTTATGTGTTAGGTAGGAGGGTGGAAAATAATCACCTTTCAATTTTCTGTGCCTAGGACCAAAATAGAACCACTGAAAAATGGAGTTACTTAATCACAAATGTTAAACATAATCTCTATTATAATGAGTTTTATCATTAAAAGGCCAAGAAATCTTCTTTGTTAAATTACTTTCTTTTCTTCCTTCTGATAGCAATAAATAACCTGGTATCAGGCAGGTTTTCCTCACAACCAAAACTGTAGCCTGCCTTCAAACAACAGATGCCCTTGTTGAAGTATAAACTCAGTTCCCCTCAGTTAGAAATTCAGCTTGGTAATAATATGAACCTATTAAATGAATTTATTTATTAAGAAACCCCAACCAAAGGTCTATCACTCATCCTTACAGGACTAAAGATACAAAGTGTTTGGGGTGGTTTATACTTTTAAAGTGTATGATGGTGGACAACAGGTAATCACTTCCTAACAAATGTTACTCATTCTTAATTGGATAAGTATTTGTGAGACTCACAGCCTTTTGAAGTAGCCCAAATCAGAAGACAGATACCACAATAATCACTGGCATATAATCTAAATATATACATATTTAGATTAACAGAATCAAGAATTTCTCCCCCCTAATTAAGGAGGGACTAGTTTGAATTTATTTCTTACCCTTTCTTCTTTTCTAGAACTAAGGAAGAATATGGCTCTATTTAATTACGGGGAAAGTGACTGGTGATTTGTTGAATAACTGCTGCAAAAAAGGATCATAAAATCAGGTTTGTCACATGACTGATTCATTTTACAACTGTCATGACCATGATGGATAGGCTCCATTATTAGGATCATAAGTCAAGTACTACCTGTATTTACTAGATGGCAGTAAGGATAACAATTTTCTCTATGCTGCTATCTAGTGGTTGTGCAGTTCAGATCTAGTAACCTAGATTTTGGCAGAGAAGAACGAAAGCTATCCATGTCATGAAATTCAAATTAATCAGAAGCCTAAATCAACACAGTATTGACCTTTTGAGGTAAGCAAGGTTAAGAAGCAGACATAGAGGGATATTCTTGTTATTGAGTGGTAAAATTAGAGAATCTTGAAAACCCATAAAACTTTCTGTCTGCTCCATCTTATACTAAATACAGTCAAGACAAGTTTATTTTGATTTTCTTCTTCATTCTTTCTTCTTCTTTCTTCAAGTCTGAGTATTTTTTTTTCCAGAAACTCCTGCATTCATGATTCAATCATTACAGTTTGGCATCCATCCATCCACTTGGTTGGGTGGATGCAAAACTGACTACATCAGGTGGAATTCAACCATTCTTCTTTGGTAAAGTGTTGTCCTATAAATAAATTAATTAACTGCTAGATAACTGAGCCAAGTCAGTTATATTTCAGGGCTAACCTAGAGCTGTGAGGAATTGCAAACTATAGAGAGTAAAAGCGTGAACAATGAAAAGTAAGTTACACATTTTAAAAATAAATATTCTTTATAAATAATATTCAATAATATTCTGCTGATCCACCAAACAACTGGTTATCAGCAGTAAACATTTTTGCTCTTATTTTTGTATTGCAATTCAATATTTTCTCATGGTTTTAATCTAAAATTAATCTAATTTAATCTAAACTTCCGTTGTATAATAGCTTATTTTACATTTGTTCTGTCTGTTGTATTGTTCTATCAGTTGCATGAAACTTTGGAGATTCTTGTTGTCTGATGCAAATTAATCCTGCCATCCATACCTTGCATTTCTTGAGGGACCCAAGTAATTGGTTTTATTATCACAATTCTGGGGCATATCTGAGAATCTCAAATGTAAGCAATTATAAGAAAATACTCCATTTGCTTTCAACAGAATATTCTATCTGACAGGCAATTCTCTTGATGCATCTTTATAAATACGGCAAATAAAACCAGATCGCTCAGCGGATCAGAACAGTCTGCCCTAATGTGCACATTTGAAATTGTAAATTTTGCTGGAAAGTTATGCACTGCAACCCTCTTACAGGCCTTGCTTTAGGGCCAGGTTAATTCTTATGTTAAATATTTTACCCCAGAATATCCAAGACCTAGAAGATTCCATGATGTTCTTGATTCTTTAGGTCAGGAATCAAGTATATGTGATGTAGTCCTGTTCAGTGGTGAAATCCATGTTTTTTTACTACCGGTTCTGTGGGTGTGGCTTGGTGGGCGTGGTAGGAGAAAGATACTGCAAAATCTCCATTCCTTCCCCACTCCAGGGGAAGAATACTGCAAAATCCCCATTCCCTCCATTCCCACCCCACTCTGGGGCCAGCTGGGGGGGTATTTGCCGGTTCTCCGAACTACTCACAATTTCCACTGCTGGTTCTCCAAACTGCTTAAAATTTCTGCTACCAGTTCTCCAGAACCTGTCAGAACCTGCTGGATTTCACCCCTGGTCCTGGTCCTTTAAAATTTCCTAAAACTCTTTATCTTATCAATGAGGTCAAACAGTTAAGATTAGATTAGGGTTAAAGAGTTTAGAAGGGGAAAGTTCATCTTCTGAATTCAACTAAGCCTAAAATTTCTGTTGAATTATAACAAATCAAACACTTGTTAGGGGTTTTATGACCTTTCTTGCCACCGTTGTTAAGTGAATCACTGCAGTTCTTAAGTTAGTAACATGGTTGCTAAGTGAATCTAGCTTCCCCATTGATTTCATTCGTCAGAAGGTCGCAAAAGGTGACCTCCTGAGGCTGGGGCATTGCAACTGTCATAAATACAAGTCAGTTCCCAAGTGTCTGAATTTCGATCACAGGATTGTGGGAATGCTGCAATGGTCATAAGTATGAAAATGGCCATAGGACATTTTTTTCAGTGCAATTGTAATTTTGAGCAGTCACTAAGCAAATTGTGGTAGATTGAGGCTTACTTGTATTTCAGGGAGGTACCCTAGGACTTCTCTGTTCTTCCATGCAGGTTCTGTCCAGGCCAAATATTGGTTAATTTCTAAGCCCAGACAAGGAGACAGAAGTACACATTTCTATTTTCTTGTGAAAGCTCAATGGGAGATATGGTTCAATGCTTCCACCCAAGTTATATTACTTTAGATTTTTTTTCCTCTTCTATTTCTAGAGAATATTTTTTAAAAAAAGTCAAGATGAAAATGTATCATATTTCCTAATTTGTTATTTGCTGTTGCAGTAGTCCCCGTTGCCTTATTAGGGTCATATAATATTGTGCTTTATTGTGCTTATGTTGCTTAGCAACAGTTGTCAGTTGCTATTGTTAAGTAAGGACTACCTGTGTATGTACAAGTAGTCCTCAGGCTATGATAGCAATCCAGGCTAGGAATTCCATAGTTTAGTGCTATATTGTCACATGACTATGTTGCATAGTGATTGAACTTCTGCCTGTCCTAGTTGCTGACATTAAGTGAGGACCAAGTAGGTTGTTAAGCAAGGACTTCATGTGACCATGATTTCCAATTTCTGCTGGCTTCCCTATTGACTTTGTCTGCGAATACTGGAAAATATTGGCAATTGCAGTCACATGACTATTGACTGTGATGGCCAGAACTCTGATGGTCTTTCATAAATCCCTCTTACTTGGTGCTAATATAACTTTGGTCACTGAACAAATAGTCATAACCTGAGGACTAACGGTAAATTCCACCTTGCAAAACCAGTGATTTTTCAAGAGTTGTTGAAAATTTAAAGTGATCCCAGATTAACTTTAACTGCTAATCTGCTAGTGTAAAACATACTGCCTCCATTCATTTACACACACACACACACACACAGAGAGAGAGAGAGAGAGAGAGAGAGAGAGAGAGAGAGAGAGAGAGAGAGAGAGAGAGAGAGAGAGAGATGTACCTATACATTATACGTTATAACCTGGGATGCTAGATCTGTCAAATTCATTTAAAGGTAACAGAGAAAAGAATGTTAGTATTAACAAAAGAGCAGCAAATGTATTGCAGCTAATTGCAAATACTTTTGCAAATAGCTAGGACTAAGGGGATAAGATTATTATTATTATTTTGTGGTGACAAAGATCTGAAAGAATTTTTTGTTTTAACCTGAAAAAAAGAGAGAAGAAAATGTCTTTTCTGGATGTTTTAGAGCTACCAAGCCCCCCCTCCCCCCAAAAAAGTCAAGAATAAAGATTTAACCACCACTGAAACAATTCCACTCATGTCATTCTGCAAATACAAATTATAAAGGTTAGCCTCTCGATTTAATCTGAAGCACGTTAGGGTGAAGCTTCAGCAAATGCTCCAATTTAGAAATTGTTCTTTCTTGCATATGAATTAATTATATTCAATAACATTTCCATGCTCATTTAATATTGCAAATGTCTGATTTCTTTTCTCATTTAGAGCAGTATCAGGCATCATCAGGAACTAAAATTGTCAGCACCAAATCCCATTCTATTTCTTTTATCTGACCTGGGATTTATACATTCGTGTGTTCATCTCTATCAAAAAATTCTCAGAACCCAAGAAACATTCTTTGGAGTTTCATTTCCCCTAATTTGTTTATGTTGTCTAAAGAAAGGCAATGAATGTATTTCTTCAAAGGTTGAAGGAAGCATACATAACTCTCCTTCCTGTAATTTCTCCAACAGCCCTGCAACATTTGGGTGAGAAGTAACCAGCCTTAAGTCCTATTTTGTCAGGTTCAAAGAAGCAGGACTATTTGTAAGTTTGGAGCATAGAAAATTTATTCAAGACTGTACACAAGAATCTGGTCAAGGAAAGTTCAACACATACTAAATTGGTGCCAGATAAAGTTCAACAGCATTCAGGAGTGTTTTGACTTGGAGTACTTGTGGGAACACAACTCTAAGCTAATGGCATGCTTAACTCTGCATCCCCAGCTCTGCTTGCTTGTCTACAATACTTTGAGTTTACAAAATTGAGGGTGAATTTGAATCCAAGTTCTAGTGCAACCTATTAACCATGGTACTGGTAGCTTTAATGCTACCACTGAACTTGCCATTATTTGTGTGCCAGCCACGTATAAAAGGCAGAATCAGTGATTTGAAGGAGATTTGGGGCTTGCAGAAATAAATATTTGGGGGACAGGACTTAAGCACTAAGAAAACCCTAAACATGATAAAGAAGAGTCACAAAGAAAGTTGATTTAAAAACATATTTTAAAAAAATTGTAGAGATTGTAAAATGGTAGAATATATTCTTGCACTGAACAGCAAGATTCCTATGTTAGATTTCAGTTGTGATATATTGCTATAGGTAAGATATATGTAAGGTGTATATTGATATGTAAGAGTTACAAAGACACATACAAAGAAAAAACAATTGCTACCAACCAGCCTTCCATTGAGGATTGCATGAGTCAAAAAGAGGGCTGTAAAAATATTTACAGACCCCTCACATCCTGGACATAAACTGTTACAACTCCTACCCTCAAAACGATGCTATAGAGCACTGCACATCAGAACAACTAGACACAAGAACAGTTTTTCCCGAATGCCATCACTCTGCTAAACAAATAATTCCCTCAACACTGTCAAACTAAGTCTGCACTACTATTAATCTTCTCATTGTTCCAACCACCCATCTCCTTCCACTTATGACTGTATGACTGTAACTTTGTTGCTTGTATCCTTACGATTTATATTGATATTGTTTCCTGATTGCTTATTTGTACCCTATGATTATCATTAAGTGTTGTACCTGTATGTATACAATATCATCAAGAGAGTAAAAGAATGGAAATGGAAATGGGCTGGTCACAGAGCAAGAAGAACAGATGGCAGATGGACCATGGCAGTCATAAAATGGATCCCACTTGATAAAACTAGATGGGTAGATAACATCAGCAAGTATTGTGGGCCCGTTGGCAAAAGAAACCTCAGGACCATATAGCTTGGAAACATGCAGAAAAGGCCTCCATCTTCCAGTGGATAGACAGTGACTAAAATGATATTGATATGTGGGAAAAGATACCTATTTTGCTCTTGTTATTGCAATCAATATTCCAGGAAGGAAGTCAATACATAAAGCAGGAAAAATTATGTTACTCAATGATGCTACTAAAACTTTGCATCTTTGCCACCAGAATTCAACAGTGCAATATTCAGGTATTCAAGTGGTGCAGTCAGTTGGTTGCCCATTTTATAAGACTAAGAATTTCAAACAAAGGCAAGGAAACTCAGCTCATAATAAAAACAAATTGCTGTCACAACTTGTATTACAAGCTTGTTATTGACAAATGCTATGAACCTCACTCTTAACTGTTACAGCCATTTTGTACAGAACGCATGACAGGTGGCTTAAGATATAAGGATTTGATTGAATACAGAGCTATTTTCTCACTTAGGAGTATCTCTTCTTCTTTTTATTAAGTTCCCTTCTTGCTGACTGTTTCCATGGCAATCATCACACTCCAGAACTCTTTTGAGAAAAGTGATTCATCTCAAAGATATCTTTTAGGTTTTTTTAGGATCTGCTCAGTTCTTTGCAGCTTAGTTGGTACTAACCCATGAGCAGGCCGCTGGCTGGAATTTAGCTCTAAGTCAATTTCTTTTAAAACCATTCTGTTTCTGAATGCTATAATTATGCCATATTATTTTGGTCCATGTTCTGAATCATCCACTGGTTTTAGCAGGATGGAAAAAAGAAGAAACTAACAACAGTTCCATACTGTTGCTACAACAGAAAAGCTTGATAAACTCAAGAAATTCATCTGCAACTGTCTTGCATTTCTCTATTCAAAATACCTGTTTCAGCTATAGCTTGCATGTATTTAAAGAGAACCTTTCAAAATAAGTGCCATTCATTCCTCTATTTACACGGGACAGAAAAGTCTGTATTTGGAGACTATGGGTTTGAACTGCTTTTTTAAATCCACAGGTTGGTGAGTGGAATCTGCACCTATGTTTGCACCAGCTTTTTCACTCTTAAAATGCATTTATCAGTTTATCTTGTTCTGTTTCTATTTTTTTCCCCTCCAGTGCTGCCTAGTGATGATAGGAATGAAATTCCACATATCTGGAACATCATTTCAGAGAATTATCTTTGGTCATGCTAGAGCGGTCTTTTCCATTACGGTGTTTTCTTGTTGTGTTAGTCTTAACAGATGGTTAAAAACTTTTTGGATGGGAGTTATATTGGGACTACTTACATGTAAATAAAATCCTCGACTTCTGATCACAATTGGGACCAGAATTTCTGTTTCTAAACAAGGCAGTTGTTAAGTAAATCACACCTAATTTTATAACCTTTGTTTTGCCATGGTAATCAAGTGAATCACTTGTTCGGAGAAGCCAGCTTCCAACTTTGCTTGTTGGAAACCACCTGGGACAGTTGCAAATCACATGAACCTGAGGTGATTCAACCATTGTAATTGGTTGCAAAGTGCCTGAATTTTAATCATGTAAGCATAGGGATGCTATAACAATCGTGAGCGAGAGGTATTGGTTGTAAATTGCTTTTCTTCAATTGTCCTGTTTGAATGGTCACTAAATGAATGTTTGTAAGTCAAGGACTACCTATACACAGTACCTTGTACCTGCAAGATGTCAAATTGGGAAAAGCCGTGTTACAGAGTGAAGACTTTGATTTTAGGTGCCATATAGATTAAACTGGGATCAAACTTCAAAATCACTGAAAGTCTAAATTGAATTGTACCATTGAAGGGAACAGAAGGTGGGCGTGTGAGAGAAAATCTTATAGATAAGAGAGGTAATCACTTATCAAAAAGTACCAAAAAGCCATCACTAGACTCTCCAAAGGTGTAGAGTAACCTGCCTACACATTTCCCTTTTTGCATTATGGGGAAAATGAATTAGATTTTTTTGCATTTTATTTACTTTGGTGAAGTAACTCCCCTAAAATAAATATTGGAAGACCTAAGAAGATAAATTCCCCAGGATCTTCTCCCCTGCAGTTGTCTTTCAACTGATGAAATTTCTCTCAAGTGGAGGATTTCAGAGAAATTGTCATGGTAGCAAGGGTGATGATCTTGTGTTTATTGATTTTACAACCTAGCTGGAGGGGATGGAGGTGGGAGGGGGAGATTAGAATACCCTGCATTTAATTGTAGTTTTGTCTCAAGAAGTCTGTAGCTTCGCTGGCTTTCCATGCTTTTATGAAAGTCCAAGGGGGATTTGTCCATCAAATTTTCAGAGAAAGCAATTGAGTGGATGATTTTATCAAACTTCTACACATGGAATGGAATGGAAAATCTATTAAAGAAATAAAAAAACTCCCTACAGTGCCCTTTCTGATCTCTGCATGGTATTCCTATATAAAGGGAAAGGTAATTAAAGCAGGATAGCATCAAGTTGCAGATGAACAGTCTGAATGTCAGATCACTGTGTTGAGTTAAATCTGAGCTTTGGGCATCTACTGTAGGTAAGAATGTGCCAAAATCCAATCCTTACATCTGAAGGGAGATATTTCAGAAAGGATTTGCCCTAGTTAAGCAGGCAGTCCATAGAGAGTTAGGTTTGGGAAATCAAGACCTATATTTGGCAGCTTAAAAATCCAGGAACACTATATCACCAGAATGTGATAATTTACAACAGCTTGACAATATAACTTGCTCCTCTGAAAAGCAGCAAAGTTCTGTCTTCACAGTGTACACTAACTGAAATACAATTTTCTTTATTCCTCATTTGCTAGCTTCTTAATAAACAGAAATGGGAGGTGGCACATTCATTCCTTTTTCTGGAAAAGAATGAGAGGCACTTGTGCTTTGTTTTATCCTGACCTTCAAAAGTTTCCTGTCACTAAATTCTTACCCCACAGATGTAAGATTCAAACTTGTGCTTCCAAAGTTGAAGCAAACAGCCGTTTGAGGGCAGGAGAGGAAGAGAGAAATCCAAGGTTACAATACAGTTAATAACACAGCATAGATCTCTTGTCTGTTTTCTTCCATCCTCAAACTTTTGTAGCAGACATCTCTTGATCACACTCAGTTGCTCAGTCACTGTCTGGCGAAAAGCTGCTTTTGCAAATGAGCTGATTTCTACTTTGCATTGTGAGTGTGTGTTTGGGTTGGGGAAGACATATTTATTTTCTGCCTTGGATACACAGGGGAGGGAAGCGCAACCAATCCTGATGTTCCGAAACATTTGCATTGCAAACAGGTGCCTGAAAATATGGGCATTGAAAAAGGTTTTCTTTGTTTGTATTTTTTAAAAAATGGGCATTTTAGCTATAGTATAGCAGCTTTACATGGATTAGGCCTATTGATTTTAATAGGCTTAATCATACTCGGCACAATATTGCATTAAGATCATTCTCTGATACTGACAATAGAATTAGATATTACCATTAAAAGCATAATAAAAAAATGGACATTTGCCAGTGCCTCCCCTGCCCAAGGCATAATAAATGCTAATCTCCAGTAATGTGATAACTTCCAGATTCCCAACCAGCTTTCTAGAAAGTGACGGATTGAAAATGTTATCCCTTAAGGTTCTAAAGGAAGCATTTATTTTTTTAATAGATTTATTTTATCCTGCCTTTATTACTTTATAAATAACTCAATTGCATGTTTGTTTCCCAAATTTGTGGGTCTGTTTAATTATTCACTCATTAGATTGACACCAATATTTCCTCTGAAAAATCAGAGGCTGAGATAACACATCTTCACTCATTTTATTTTTCTTGCAAATCCCACAGGAGGAGCGAGGTGTGTTTTATAGACCGAATACAACCATTTTTGGCTTCCCGAAGGTTAGCCATCACTGTTATAGACCTTTGCATCCTAACTCAGAGCCAGCCATTATAGCTTAGAACCTATTTTCCATGTCTTCCCTCACTCCGCTTGCACACAGTTTCTCATTAACATAGAGCAAATCCAGAGTTTGATGGGTGCATATGGTAGGCAGATGTTGGATTTAACTCCTAGGAGTTGCATTAAAAATAAAATATTTATTTTAAACTTCTGAGAGTTGTATGGGTTATAAATAATATGGTCACACTGGTTTGGAAGAGTTAGAGTTACTGAAGGGAAAATAGCACTAGCACTTAGACTTATATACCACTTTACAATGCTTTACAGTCCTCTGTAAGCAGTTTACAGAGTCAGCATATTCCCCCCAATAATCTGGGTCCTCATTTTACTGACCTTGGAAGGTTGGAAGGCTGAGTCAACTTTGAGCATAGTCAATTTGAAGTGCCAAATTGCAGGCAGATGGCAGTCAGCAGAAGTAGCCTGCAGTAACGCACTATAATCAGTGTGCCATCGTGGCTCAATGTGAGAGGTCTAATTTTTCAAAAGCTTAAGATAACCGTTTTGTTCCTTGAAATACTGCCAACATAGAAACAAAAAGTCTTTCTAAATTCTTTTGAAGGATCAGGATCTTTGAAGGGATGGAATGGTTCTTCAAGATAACAGTTTTGACTTCTAACATGCACACCCTGCCCAAATCCAGGCCAAAATATTATACCATAACTCCTAAGGTGCTCCGATGCTCATTTAAGCATATTTAAAATTGGTTGAAATATTTTTCCTCCTTATATACACAGATATTAATAGTAGGAAGAAATATTCCATTGATGCTTACAATTTGTTAAAGAAATAATCAGGTATCCAAGGCCAAACGTTTTAATATCTGATCCCTGAACTGAAGATAATTCATCCTCCCAACAATGCCTTCTTTCTTTCCTTCCTTCTTCCTTCCTTCCTTCCTTCCTTCCTTCCTTCCTTCCTTCCTTCCTTCCTTCTTTCTTTCTTTCTTTCCTTCCTTCCTTCCTTCTTTTCTTCCTTCCCTCCCTCCCTCTTTCTTTCTTTCTTTCTTTCTTTCTTTCTTTCTTTCTTTCTTTCTTTCTTTCTTTCCTTCCTTCCTTCCTTCCTTCCTTCCTTCCTTCCTTCCTTCCTTCCTCCCTCTCTCTCTCTCTCTCTCTCCTTCTTTCTTTCTTTCTTTCTCTTCTTTCTTCCTTGTATATCAGTCTGCCTTGCATAACCTGAAGAAGCCCAGATGGTTACTTAGGTTATCCAAATCATTTTGCCACATGTCTTGTCTGCAGCATGACTTGGCAGATCTAAATTTCCGTTCCATACCTCCATTCATAGCCAAATGAGATCATGAGTCAGTTGATGCTCCTTTATTCCCAAATTGGGCTTATGTTTCGACAGCTCTGTGGCCAGCAGTTCGACTTGGACATTTTGAGGCCAATTTAAAAAGGGGATTTCCTTTCTGCAGCCTTCTTATTTATGAAAAGCATGACATATGTGTGTAATGCTTTTTTTAAAAAAGAGATCATGCCATAATTGATTTTTAAAGTATTTGCTACAGTAGTCACAATCTTGCCATGTGGTTCTGCTAAAATACTTAACTTATGCTTTACTTTCTGTATTGTGAGAAGGAAGGAATAAAGATGGGATAAAGGTACAGAGGTCAGAAGAGTGGATTTATACTTTTATTTATTTATTTATTAAATATATTTGCCACTTAACCTCATCTTGAAGCAACTCTGGGCAGTTTACAGCACAAAAACATTAAAATCATCCAAAGTAAATATTTCTAGCCCAACAAAATGACAATACAGGTAGTGATCAACTTACAACAGTTCATTTACTGATTATTTAAAGTTACAATGGCACTGAAAAATGTGACTTATCGCTGTTTTTCACAGTTATGATCTTTGCAGCATCTCCATGATCATGTAATTAAAATTCAGATGTTTGGCAACTGATTCATTGTTATGACCATTGCTGAGGTCATGTGATCCACCTTTTGTGAAGTTCTGATAAACAAAGTCAGTAGAAAAACCAGATTCATTTAACAGCCAGGTTACTAAGTTATCAACTGCAGTAATTCACTTAACAGCAGTGGCAAGAAAGGTTGTAAAATGGGATAAAACTCACTTAACAAATGTCTCACTTAACAACAGAAAATTTGGGCTCAGTTGGGGTGATAACTCGAGGATTACCTATACAATCAAAATAAAACCATAATCTTATGTAGTTACAGGCATGCTCATTGGTCTTTTTCCTACAGATTCCATGCTTTTTTTTTAATTGTACAAATTCAATATATGTCATGGGAGCTATGGAATAACTAAAAAGCACAATAAGAGTTCTACTTTTTTTTAAAAAAAAAAATAGCATATTTCATGTAAATTATAAATTTTTGTCAACACAGTTAGACCCTTGATTTACAACCACAACTGAGTCTAAACTTTCCATTGCAGTTGTGAAGTAACTTTTGCCCCATTTTAAGACTTTTTTTTTGCTACAATTGTTAAAGGAATCACTGTGGTTATTAAGTGAATCATGTGGTCATGAAGTGTCTGCTTTCCCCCATTGACTTTGATTGTCAGCACCCAACTGGAAAGGAAACATGACCCCTGGATAGTGAGACCATCATAAATACATGCCAGTTGCCATGTGCCCAAATTTTGATCACATGACTATGGGGATGCTGCAATGGACATAAGTGTGAAAACTGGTTGTTACTTTGTTCAGTGCCACTATAAATGTGAATGGTCACTAAATGAATGGTTGTGAATCAAGAATTACCTGTATTATCATCTGGAATATTAAATTAGCTGAAACACTACAGTACATAGATAGTATTGTCTTTAACAACCTGAAATACTCAGAGTTATTGGTGTTACAACTCCCAGAACCTCTCTTCATGAACCAAGAGATCAAAGAGATTTTGATGGCTACAATGGTGCTATGGCAAACATAGCTAACATTGATACCTATTAAATCCTCCAATGTCCAGTTGCAGAAAATGTAGACTTTTGGCTCCGTCACACCTAGCAAGTGCCAAATTGCAAAATTATGACTTAAATTATTACTTTCAACTTTATGAGATGGATGACTTTCCAATATAATTTCTTCAACTGGTCATTTACATCAAAAAGACAGGCCACATAAATGGAATATATTTTGGCTTCTTCCTATAACTTCATTGAATCTTGCCGTTTTCATTAGATTCTCTTATTTGTGTAGTTCTTCTATCAAGCATTATTTTCTTTGTCTGTTTCAGATCCCCAAAGATTCTAACTGACTAAATCCATTAGTATTCTAATTTTATCTTCTAAATTGGGCGAATGTCCTATCCCAATGACAATAAACTCTTTGCAGCAGCTCTTAAAAACTGAGTGCAAACCGTAGCTGATCCAGAACAAGGCAGTAGGGGCCAACCCTTCACAATCCCCACAGTGAATTAGCTGTACCTTTTGCCAACTGTTAACTGAATCCAGTTCAAAATTCATAGAGCCCTATAAAGATTTATAAATTAGTTTGGTGCAAATTACCTGAAGGATTTATTTCTTTACTTACTAAATTTTAAGTGAAATTAAATTTTAATAATGCCATTTAAATTTTAATACATTTTTAGGGATCCTTGGTGTTCTCTAAGCTTACTTGTTTTCTTGCAGACGTTTCATTGCTCAAATCAATGCAGCACTGATGATATTACCTAGTGTGTGTAATGAACGTCTGCAAGAAAACAAACAAGCTCAGAGAGCCCTCATGTCAACCCGGAGATATAAATATTCTTTTTTATTAGTACATTTTTTTTAAAAAAAAATTAAGTAACCCAGAGTCACTCACAGTGAATAGGCAGCCATATATAGTCCTCAATTTACAACCACAACTGAGCCCAAAATTTATGTTGCTAAGTGAGAAATGTGTTACGTAGGTTTTTCCCCATTTTATAACTTTGCTTGCCACATGTGTTAAGTGAACATTGCAGTTGTTAAATTAGTAACACGGTTAAGTGAATCTCGTTTCCCCATTGATTTTGCTTGGTTATAAAAGATAATTACATTTGATCACATGACCATGGGGATACTACAATGGTCATTAGTGTGAAAAATGGTTATAAGTCACTTTTTTCTGTGCCACTGTAACTTCGAACAGTCACTAAATGAAACTGTTGTAAGTCAAGGACTGCCTGTATACATATAAAATTTATGTAAAATTTATGACAATTTTTGCTTAATCACTACATAATTCACTTAACTGTGGTGACTAGCTTTATAACCATCATAAAAGCAGTTATAAAATTGAGCCTGGTCATATAGTGGCTCAACCTATGACTACAATGATTATGGTCTCCATAGCAGTTATAAGTCAAGGACTATCTTCATGTATACGTGCAATGATCAGGCTATGTTACCTCCTCAGTGCTCTTCAATCTGTTGAGATTGGATACTTGAGTTTCTTTTAATATACTTTTTTTTAAAAAAATAGTCAAGACACTTCTACTGTATCATCTCACAAAGAAAGTATAACATTGCTTATCCCTCAGGAGAGGGGTGGTATAGAAATAAAATTATCCTTATCCTTATATAATTGCATTTTACCATTTCCTTCATAAAGCACAATGAAGTTCAATGACTAAAGGGTTCTGGTTTTGCAAGCCATTTGTTCAGTGGATTTTTTGTTGTTGTTGTTTTCTTAAATAACAGTCCCATTAGAGTGTAGTTGCACAAAGCCATTCCTAAATTCATCCATTTTGACTACCATCATAGGACACAGAAACTGAGCTTGCCAATATCCAAGAGAAATGGACTGGAGCATGAAAAGTGACAAGAGCAGCTGGAACAGAAAAGGCTTCTGACATGTTAGACAAGGAAATACTTTCTTTTTTTCCTTGCTCAATTAGAAATATAAAAATAAGTCACATATTTTCCAAGGATAACGTTTAATTGGATGAATCATTTGCCCATTTTTCTCTGGGATGAAAGAAATTCATTTGCATCGTGTTTTTCACTCCTTACGTTGAGAATGGAGACTAAAATTGGAGGTGAGAGTCATTTTTTACTTCCTTGGATTTTATGGAAGTATGAAAGAGATTATTGCACAACAAAAGGACGGTTGTTGATATCCATTCTTGATCACCATACAAGAAAATATCATCACTTTCCACCCAGGAAAATTTATTTGTAGTTCTGTCTTTCTTTGAAAAAAAAAATTCTCAAGTGAATTCTGTCAACTCAAATGGAGTGAAAAACCAGTAGAAAAATATTCAAGAGAACTTCCCTTCCTTGATATAAGAAGCTCCCTTGCAGGAAGCCAAGCTTATTTCCACTACCCAAACAAGAATGGGTTATAAGGTGAGACTGCCTGTGTAGCAGGGGTGAGTTCTACTGTCGAGTAGCAAATCTCCTCGACACACCCATCTCCAATGTGATGAACCTGATGGCAAGAACCTTACCCATGCAGGGAAGGGGTGTTCAAGAATATATCCGGATTCAGCAATGGAGCACGGTGGAGGGGGTGTGTGCGTATAGGAAACACATTGATGGTGATAGGTGATGGACGGTATAGGAAAGAGGAAACCAAGGGGGGGGGGAAGCGGCAACGACAGCTGATGACATCATCCACCGGCATTCTCAGCCTTTGAATGGGAGGGGCGGGAGCTGGCAGTATATTTAAAGATGCTACAGCTGTAACTCATTTACAAAAACTCATCTATAAAAATGCAGCAATTGAGCAGCC